>NW_005842482.1:362091-368865 GCF_000455745.1 Alligator sinensis
TTGTGTTTGTTTGAACTATGGGCTGTGTGGGCAGGGATCTGGAGGGTTTGGGGGGATGGGGCCAGGTAGGACAGGGGTCAGGGGCCTCAGCGGGGCTGGTGGGGTGAGGGGCCGGGCAGGGCAGGGATCAAGGGGTCAGGGAGGCTAGGGTTTGGGGGGGCTGGGGGAGTGGCCCTGGTGCTGAACACACAGCCGAGTCAGCCACATGTTTCAGCACCAGGGCGAGGGCCAACCACAAAAATACTCTGTGCAGCCAGAGCGTCTCCGTGGAGGACCCAGCCTCTGATTGCCTCAGGCTCAGGCTCAGGCCTGCTCCGCTTTTTTAAACTTCGATTTTTTTTAGACCCCTGGATATCCAGGGGCCTCATTTTCTTCCCACGCTGGAAACTTGCAGTGCGGGGAGCATTCTTTCATTCCCACATATGCCTCTTGCCCTGTCTCAAAGGGGTTTGAGATAGCGCAAGAGGCATGTATGTGCTCATCTGGATGGGGCCCTTAGTGTAAACAGACCAGCCAGTCTGAAGAAATGGTCAGCCTGCACGTGTCCAGAGGAGGCAAGGTTCTTCTTTTTCTTTCTGTTGTTTGTTTTTCATTTTTCCTCACTATTTCTTCAAAACATGTGACTTTGGGCCAAGCTGACAGTGCAGTGAAACTGCTGTTTGCTGTTACAATGTCATCTTTCTAAAGGTGTGCTCCTTCATTACATTTTAACCGTGAGTTCTTCGGGGAAAGAACCACCACTCATATTACTTGTGTAGATGGCATCTAGTATACTGGTCTGATCCCTGACTAAAAGTGCTAATGCATTTCTAAGCCTCTTCTCCCCACCCACTGGAGCTGCGGTCTCTTCACCCTAGTGAACATCTTCAGACAGCATTGATTCTGATTGCAGGGGATACAAGATGCAAATAAGTCCTGAAAAATATGTATAGTACCACTTATAAGGAAGGATGAATCATGACAATTTATTAATCATTTTGCCTCTTTTGTACAATTAACATTTTCCTGAAATATCATCTGAATATGGACTGAAGTGCTTCACATAACATTTTTTTAAGATTCTATTTTAACCTCTGTACCTGCAAGAGTAACTTGAATTAATTACATATGGTTCATAACACACTAATTGCCAAAAATATATTTAGTCAATTCTTTTTTATCTTAATGTTTTTCTTTTTCACTCTTGTCAAAGATTTGTTTTCCATGTTTTGTGTAACAAATTCCAGGAGAGCAAAACAATGCAGGTTAGTTTACCAAATCAATGGTCTCTGAAATTACTAAGAGTCTTCTGCTTCCTCCCAACATGTGCTGCACACATGCATACAACATAACATCAGATACTTTGAGCATACTAGAGCATACTAGGATTTTAAATAGCTAGACAGATGCCCTGATTATATTTTCTTTGTAATAGCTGAGGTTGTCTAATGAATTCAGACTTACAGCTTAAGTCCAGAAAAGATTATTTCGTCTGACTACTTCGATATCACAGATGATGGGAGTTTGTATTGCATGCCTAGAAGCCCCATTTGGGGGCCATGTCCTTGTTGTGCTTATCCCATATGAACACAAAGTAGATTCCACCTTCAAAATGAAACTGTACAGCTTTATTAGTGGTGTGAAGAGGTGAGGGGGGAGCTAGGAAGCAATAGAATTTAATGCACATGAGGTGATAGAAAATCAAAAGGGAAACACAAACTGCTCAGGCACTGATAGGACTTTGGAAATAACTGCAGTGTAGTTGAAAAGAAACATGGATTTGTATTTTGGCAACACAGCCCAGGATTTTAGTGATGCATTGCTCATACTAGCCCTAGGAATTTACATTGCTCAGTTGATAGACACTGACATGCTATTCTGTTCTTATGAAGCCTGGCTTATTCTCTGCCACAGTGAGGAGCATCTCTTCTCAATATCATACACTTTTTTCAAACTTCTTAGTAGTACGAACTACATCTCAATAAAGAGAGAACCTCTTGGATACCTCCGTTCCCATTTGTAATCAAACTTCCCTGTGCACTTATATTATAGCCTTAAGCTTCTTTTAATGCTATCTAGCAGTTGAAACAGAGTGGAAAGTCAGCATGGGCCCATACTATGCAACAAAGCTTGCTAAAACCATTCCCCTCTCGGCTCCAGCCTTCACTCTCTCACTTACATGACCAGGGTGTCATTTTCAGTTAGTCACTGTTTTTAACCACAGTTCTTCACACCAGCCTGAGGCACTTCATTCTCAGTGAGAATACAGTTCCCAAGAGAGTTGGGATGTAAAGGTTTTGCTGTCAGTTGTCAGAATACCAAAAATGCATATTACTTATTTAAGGAGGTGTTCATTAAGACAGTACTAGCAGCAGCAATTAGCAATCAGTTATGTACACAGGGCAGCACTCTGCAATTGAGAGCATAACTGATTTTTGTAAGATTTAAGAATATGAATCTCAGCCTGAAAGCATGAGATTTTTTTTTTATATCCCAAAAGGATATTTGATGGAATGATATCTGAGTTTGAAAGAGTAACCCTCCTGCAGCACTACATTACAAAGTTATCAGTTAAGCAGAAAAGATGGTTGTACTTTTTTGGAATTGTTATCCCTTTAATAGCTTCTGCTCTCTCTATATATCTTATTTCGTTTATAAGGTGCATATCTATCCTGCCTCCTGGCTGACTTCAGACTAACATGGCTAACTACCTCTATTCCTTTGAACCAATCTTTTTCAACGGAAGTCAAGTGAGGGATTTTTCTATCAACCTGGGGGAGGAGGTGGACCTGTCCTCCTTTTGGAATATTTAAAGAAGCAGAAATCCTTTCAAAGTGATGCAATATCAAGAGATGTGACATCAGCACATTGAAGTACAGTTGTTTTCAACGTGTTATGTGCTGTCTTGCTACTTTGAGAATTCTATCAAATCTTTCTCACAAAAGTCCCTACAGATAATGTCTCTGCTAAGTTGGATTCAATTTATACTTCAGGCAAAAGGACTACATTCATTCTCTAAAACAAGGACTTGTCTCTACTAACTTTTCCACCAGCTCTGTAAAAACATCTTTGACAGTCATGGTACTGCATAGATAGCTTGTATGTACCTGTACTGGGCATGACTTGGATTTCTGGAACAGGTTAAACTCCTCCTTGGTTATATTCACAAATCTCTTTAAGAAATGAGGTCTTAATAGATTATAACAGATACAAAGATTCAGAACTCATGAATTCCATCTCCAGCTCTGATAAAGAAGTAGACTATAGTAGGTTACAGAAAACGGAATGGGAGCTGGGACTCCAGGGTACTATTCCCAGCTTGGAGAGACAACTAGAAAACGTGTCAGTTATAACAGTGGATGAGATGGTGGCATGGAGCCTGGACTCCTGGACCTTATCTCTACTTTTGGGAATAGAGGAGGATTACTGAGCTACAGCAGTGGGCTTGGGGAAAGGAAGGAGTCCTAAGACTATAGTGGGAGGGAGGGCTCTTGGCTGGAATAGGGTTTGAGGATTAGAGCAAGAGGAGCTGGAAGCCACGGCTTTGTCTGGAATGGGAGTGGGTAGTAATTATTAGAAAAGATTTAAGAAATACATGAAGAGTCTTGTTTTATTCTTGGGCCTGGAAAAACTGATAGGATACCATACTGTTCACCCAGCTGGGTTCCAGCGGTATCCTGAATGTTCTAACATTGGAAGCTTATGATCAATCGATCGATCTATCCATAGATCAATAGATAGATAGATATTAGAATTATAGAAAATTAGAGTTGGAAGGGACCTTAGGAGGCTATCTAGTTGAACCCTCTTCTCAAAGCAAGACCGTCCTAACTAGATCATCCCAGCCATGCTTTTGTCTACCTGGTTCTTAAACATCTCCAAGGATGTAGATTCCACAACCTCTCTGGATAACCTGATCCAGTGTTTTACTACTAACCTAGTGAGAGTTTTTCCTAATATCTAACTTAAACTTCCCTTGCTGCAACTTGAAACCATTGGTCCTTGTTCCATTATCTGCCACCACTGAGAACAGCCTAGCTCTATCCTCTTTGTAACCACCCTTCAGGTAGTTGAAGGCTACTATTAAATCCCTTCTCAGTCTTCTCTTCTCCAGACTAAGCCCAGTTCCCTCAGCCCTTCCTCAGAAGTCATGTGCCCCAGCCACCAACCATTTTCATTGCTTCATGCTTGGATTCTGTGGGGACCCAAAACTGGACACAGTACTCCAGATGTGGCCTCCACAGTGCTGAACAGAGTGGAAAAATCCCTTCCCTGGGTCTGTTGACAGTGCTCCTACTAATGCAGCTCAGTATGCTATTAGCCTTCTTCACAACAAGGACACACTGTTGGCTCCTATTCAGCTTATTGTCCAGTGTAACCTCTACATCCTTTTCTGTGGAGCTGCTTCTTAGCCCATCAGTCCCCAACCTATGATTGTTCTGTCATAAATGCAGGACTTTACACTTGTCCTTATTGAATCTCATGAGATTTCTTTCAGTTTAATTTGTCTAGGTCACTCTGAATCCTAGCCCTACCCTCCAGTATATCTACTAATTTCCCCAGTTGGTGTCATCCCCAAACTTGCTGAGGGTGCACTCCACCTCATCTTCCAGATTGTTGATGAACTGATCCCAGGCAGTTTAACAAAACTAGCTCAGAGGCATTCCAGGGCACTCCCCTAGAAACTGGCTACCAACGGACACAAGCCATTGATTACTACCCTATGAGCCTGATGATCCAGCCAGTTTTCTATCCACCCTAGAATCTATTCATCCAACCCATACTTCCTTAACTTGCTTACAAGAATGTTGCAGAAACCGTATCAAAAGCCCTACTAAAGTCAAAGTATACTTTGCTAACATCATCATATGAATTGAATGTGTCCCACTGTTGATATATAGCCAGCTTAGTCAGTGAAAGTCTTACCTGAGATCAGCCATATTTGACTTATGGTTTACAGAACTAAAATCATAACTAGTGATTAGACCAGTAAATTAAACACTCTAGTATATTTTCTCATTCCCATGCTCCATAACAATATATTTATTTATTTATTTGTTTGTTTTGATTTATTATGATGCACTTTAATGCATCTTATTATCTAATACTGTGGCACTTAGCCCTTTAAAACCATGAAATGTTAGCATTTATAACAGAATACTTATCTTTCTAATTTTATCCAAATATAGCATGAATTTTATACACATTGGTGCATAACTTTTAAAATTTTAAGAAATGTGTCTCTATCCTTGAGTATTAAACTCTGTGATCAGGTACATTCTATATACATTCCTCTCTTTTCCTTTTTAAGTGTCTTTCCTTTTGATTTCAAGTACTGTTTTTCTCTTTCTCTATATCCCGGGGAATGTAAAAAAATAATGTTTTAACTGGGTTTTTTGATACCATTCATTATCTGTATGTTTTGCTTCAACAGTCATAGAGATTCCACAGTAACTTCCTTTCACACAATCTTATTGACTGTAGAATTTAATAACCTTGCAGTTAATACCACTTAGAATACCCCCAAACTTGTAAAGCCTTATTTATGTGCTTTAGTTCAGGTGCTGGGACTCAAAGAGAAAAAATGTAATATTAGATCTAAACATGAAAATTAGCACTAAGCCTGGGATTAGTGTAATGTCCAATTGACAGCTATGAATTAAGATTTTTATGGAATAATCGGAGGCCAATGGGTGACAGTCAAACCACAAGCAGCTGGCCATGTTCACTGGGCCCAATAAATACAGGTTAACAATGAATAAGAGCTAAGAACAATTAATTTTACTGTGGAGAAGCAGACAGATTCTAAATATGCCCTGTTTCTCTCTGGCTAAGTAACATTGGGTGCATCTACATGAGACTCTTTACCCAAGGTTAGAGCAAATTACTGCTCAGTAAGCATCACTGTATACACATGCAGAAGCTTACTACATAGTAATTTGTTTTAATCATGAGTAAATTTGCTACCTGCAAATACAAGTAGCACATTTACTCACTATTACTTGTTGTACCATACAGCATGTGTAAACTGCTGGCCAGTTAGCTGGGCAGCAAGGGGCAGGATCTTGCTCCCTGCCCCCAGGAGCTGTCTGCTGCCAGGGTGGGCTCCACCACTAGATCCCAGGCAGGGACAATGTCCCCTCTGTCTGGCAGCAGGGAGCTCCCTGGCCCAACTCCGCAATTGCAGAGTGGGGCCTTGGAGATTCTTATCTCCCAGCCCTGGCTCCTAAATCACGGAGCCATGTCTTGGAGATAAGACTGCAGTTTCAGAATGGGGTCTGGCAGATCCCTGCTCCTGGGGCAGGAGGACCTTGTCCCCACCTGGGCTCCCATGGTGGAGCCTACCCTGGCAGTAGGCAGTTCTCGGTGTAGGGAGTATCTCCCAGCCCCTGCCAGGAGACAGCTGGCTCCTGGCCTCGTGCTCCCTGCCATCCCCGGGGATAGTACCCAGGGGGAGCCTAGAGCTCCCTCTAGTTGTTGCAGGGGGCTAATGTAGGGCTGGCAGGTGTGGGAGCACACTGCTGCCATTAGCAGCGAATTTGCTCCTGTTTCCCTGCATGTGTAGACACCTTCCCAGGGTGGTTTACTCTAAGGTAAATTACTCCAGAGTAAATTACTCTAGAATAAACTAACCCTGGAGCATTTGCACATGTAGATGTACCCATTAGGACCAACTGAAGGACAATCTCCCAGTTCTCATTTCTCATAAGTTAGGAAGCATCTCTAAATTACAACTTTAATCACTGCAGCCTGATGCTGTAACAGGCTGCTGGACCCTCCCGTGAAAGGTTATCT
>NW_005842482.1:368896-380298 GCF_000455745.1 Alligator sinensis
TATAAATGGTGGCAGCACTTCCATTACTATTGACTTTGTTTTCAAATATAAGATTTGTTCATTTGTTTGGCACTCATTTTCAGGAGTGTTCTGGGTGCTGGATCATAAATGGATGAAAGCACTTAAACTTTGTGTTCAGTTATCCATTGGTTTGTTCTACATGGTTCCTTCCTGAGTATGCTGGCTTGCTTGCATCTCATTATGGGGCACCTAACTTTCACCATATATAGGGAATTTAGGTGTATTATACCAGTTTCTAGATTCAACTCAAGATGTCAGGTGCCCAAGTGCTTTATTAGATCTATCCATTAATATTTACACCTATGGTATAAACCTTAACCCCTGCTTGACTGGCCAGCCATGACTGGAAGGTTCTGGATTTAAAGGGACCACCCTATCTCTTAGTAACAGGGCTAGGGTTCCCTGTTACAGGTATGTAAGGTGAATCAAGCAGAAAGTCATGGGAGGATGCTAATATAGAAGGATGGAGGGTGTATAAACTAGGAGCATAAAGTTATGCTTTTATATGTGTTTTAAGCTCTGTGTTACAATAAAATGCACATATGTCTGTTTAAGGGACCTTGGTTGTAACTAGTAAATGACTAATATTCTTCTACCCTTTGCAAAATGTTAGGTGGCCTGTTTTTTAAAAACAAACTAACAACGAAAACATCCTTAGGAAACCAATCCTGAAGAAGGGCTTTCACAGTTAACAAAATATTACTAAGTATTTTGTAGGATGCTTAAAATATAAAGAACGGCTACTTATACCTGCCAATCAAGCCATAGGCTTTAAAATCCTACAGTGGTCTTTTGATAAACACTTACTAGATAATAGATACCAGATAGTGAATATGGGTATCATCAGCACTCACTGAATAAATTCTGAGGAACTGGGATTCTCTATTCTGCCATAACAATAATTTATGATTTCAAGGAATCCCTAAGAAGTGCAGTATAGCAATCTAGTATTTACATTTGCACACATTAAAATGTATTATATGATTAGCTGTTGCATGGGCCATACTCCTTGAAACAATGGTGATAAGAGTGATCCTCTGCACCAGCTACATGTAAAGTTGCAACATAAACTCAAACTGAGGTTTGTAGTCTGTATCAAGAGTATTCTCAATTGCTCAGTAACACTAAAGAAAATGCTTATATTGCACCAAGAAGTAGATGGCATAAATAAAGTTGCTAGAGAGTGCTGGTTCAGAACTATCAGGTTTGTTTCAAGGGCTCTGACTAGAACACTGGGATTTCTTCCAATATCCAGTTATGATGCAGGCCCCTTCAGTAGAGCTCTGAGTAGGATGCATGAAGTTTCTAGCTATTTTTGTGCTCTTATAAGTCCCTATAAATTCACTTTTGTTTTCCCTATACAATCCAAAACAGTAATAAGTAGGGAGCAAGGAAATAATTTCTCACAACCTACTGAGGTCAGTTACTGTTCAGAGGATTCAGAGCTCGTATAGTAAAGGCAACACCTTGGTTTAGAAAGGCACCAGGTATTATGAATTGATTTTTGAACCTCATGTTACCAAGGTATACTTGCCTCTAAGGATTCAGATATTGATGCTTTACCTTATTTAACTACCCCCAAAAAATCCAAGCCACAACTAATAACACTACACTTTAAAAAAATGACTTTGCAGTGGTCAGTCTCTGACCATTTGTTTCTATATCAAGTAATAACATAAAATCTCTTTCCAGTGTGATGTAGTACATTATACCAGTCAATAAAGCAGCAGGTGTTCCTCTAGTCCCTGCTTGGTAAATTAGTTCTAAATCAAACCCAAGGATATTGCTTCATGACTTAAAGAAAACATAAGACATGAAATGAGTTTGTACTGATGTGCCTGTGTGGAGACTTTTATATTCCAGCTAGGTGATATGGGACATTCATAAATTGTTAAACTCCATCACACCCACAATGAGGCTTGTTATTAGCATTTTAAGTCAACAAACATTCCAGTCAAGAGAGTGAGAATCCAGGTTCTGTAACTATAGTATACTGACAAAGATAAAGGAAAACATTGTGATTTTTTTTTCTTTCACCTATAGGAATAGAGATGCCTTGAACATGAAGGTCCCCGATTTTTTATTTATTTATTTTTTTTACGGCTTTTTTAGCTTTGTTACTAGTAGGTATTCTTATAGCCTGTTGTGCACAGAATAAGAAATGGTAGGTGTGCTCCCATGGAGATAAAGGGGGACAGAGAAAAGCATTGCAAACATTGCAGAAAATGTACAACTACACATACACCCAAGTATCCATGGGATTTGCCCATGATTCCTGTGTCCCAGTACTGTAACTGAGGCAGAGAAGCAGCCCCGCCCCGTGTGTAGATGAAATGAGAGGTGTGTATGTGCAACACTTTAAAGTGGGTAAATGCTTTTGCACTGCTTTAATGGTGTCAGTGTTTGCATGCATCAGTGGCGTATTGTACACCAGTTCCTGCTGCTGTAGGAAATTTGGCAGTGTAATGCACCTTAAATGACTTGGTGCACAGCGAACTAAAACTCCTTCAAGGAGTTTTAGTTTGCTGCCCCTACAACCACAGAGTGAAGCACCTGTCTCCATGCAGCTCCACTGCTCTTCAGGAAGCCCTGCAGGCAGCCTGACAGCAGCCCGGAAAATCAGGCTCTGCCCAAAAAAACAGGCAAGCCTGAACTCCCCTCCCGCGCCCCCCCCGGAACCTGCCTGCCTGAGCTGCACAGGGCCCGGTGCTTCCCTCCACAGCTGAGGTGACCCCCAGGACTGCCCGAGCCAGGTGTTTGTGGGTGCCGCTAGTGTGGGGAGGCGCTGTTGCTGCTGAGGGAAGCACCCCCCCCCTCGCAGTCCAGGGACCTCTCTGCCCACTGAAAGCTTGCACTCCCCTCCCCGCCAGAGAGGCAGGTAAGTCAGTGGGATGTGTGCATGACACGGGGGTTTAATGAGCCGTAAACTGAAGTGGTGTTTTTTAAAACCCACTGCTTCAATTTAGGGCCCCTGTTTTATCTCCATATGCTGGGGCTGTAGGGGAGGAAAAAAATTACAGTTGCTGTTGCAGCCATGCAGACATGCCATGCAGCAACAGCCAAAAGTCACCACTGCCTCTGTGGATTGGTATTGCCTTAGATGTCCAACTGGGCCCCACAGGGTTTAGAATCTTTTCATGTATGATTCCTATATAGTTTCATATAGATTCAATATAGTTTCATAGTTCCATAGTACTTAGGGTCCGGAGGGACCTAAACAGATCATCAGGTCCGACCCCCTGCCCCGGGCAGGAATGAGTACTGAGGTCAAAACACCGCAGCCAAATATCTATCCTGCCTCCTCTTGAAGACCCCTGAGGTCTTCACCTCCCTTGGGAGTCCATTCTAGAGCCTGGCAGCCCTAACTGTAAAGTAATGCCTCCTGATGTCCAGTCTGAACCTTCTCTCTAACAATTTGTGGCTGTTAATCCTAGTAAGCCCTGGTGGTGCCCAAGGGAACAGAGCCTCCCCCAATTTCTGCTGGTCCACCCTTGTGAGTTTGTAAATGGTCACCTTCCATATAGGGTTGGAAGGGGTATTAAAGGTCATGTACTCCAACTGTCTGCACAAATCTAGAATTTGCTAAACCAAAATATAAATGTGGCTGAATTCTAAATACAGGATGCTTTAATAAAATATAGAAACATTCCTGGAAGCAGGGACTGGAACCCTGCACACACTCTTCCCTGATGAATGATTTAACAGTTAAGCAAGAGCTTGGAATATAAAGTGTGACTGTAAGCATATCTCTGCATGTGTATCACAAAGCCAGCTCTTCCACACATGCTTCTCCAATCTAGAACAAAGTTCCAAAAAGTTCTCCTTTTCTGTGATGAGGACATCTTACTTCCATTCTGACAAATACTATTTACTGCTTGGGCCTGGTTGCATAATGTTGCAATTGTCTTTAGGCCATTTATTATTAACACTTTCCCACTAAATTGAATAATGCCTGAAGACATAATAGATGGAGAATTAGGGGTCAGATTCTTCTTGGGTGGGTACATAGTGTGTTTGTTAATTCTTATAATGTAAATTCTCAATCCTGTTCAATGAGAGAGAAAACAGCATCCTAGCAAGTAGGAACTGGCACCATGGTGCAAATGGTACTGTGAAGATGTATTATTTCAAGAAAGCTGTAGACAGATTAGAAAGAGTCCAGCTAATCAAGTTCTAATCAACAAAATTGATTAGAAGTCTGGGAAACATAATTTATGAGGAAAGCCTGAAAGAAGTAGGTTGATTCAACCTGGAGAGGAGAAATCTGAGGGGGGATTTTGATACCAGACTTCTAATACCTGAAGGTCTTTGTTAAGGAGAATGGAGATAAAACTAATTTTAGTTGTTGCAGGGGGCAGGACTAGGAGAAATGGTTTAAATCAGGGGAAAATTAGGTTGAATATTAGAAAGAACTTTCTCACTATGGTTAAGCATTACAACAAGCACTGCAACAAGCTTAACCAGGTAACTATAGGCCAGTTAGTCTCACCTCGGTCCTTGGGAAGACCTTTGAGAAAATTATCAAGGAACACATCTGTGCGTACCCAACATGGGAGGTGATGCTCAGGGGCAAACAACACAGGTTCATTGCGGGCAGATCCTGCCTGACACCCTGTTTCCTTCTACAACCAGGTCACAAATTCCTTGGATGAGGGTGTTGAGGTAGATGTCATCTACCTGGACTTCAAGGAGGCCTTTGACACTGTTTCTCATGCCATTCTCACAAAAAAAACTAGGTGACTGCGGTATTGATGCCTACACAGTCAGATGGGTGGCAAATTGTCTGGATGGTTGCACCCTGAGAGTGGTGGTGGATGGGTCATTTTTGACCTGGAGGGATGTGGGCAGTGGAGTGCCCCAGGGCTCAGTCCTTGGGCCTGTGCTATTCAACATCTTTATCAGTGACATGGAGGTGGGCGTGGAAAGCACGCTGTCCAAATTCGCTGATTCCACAAAGATGTGGGGAGAAGTGGGCACTGGAAGGGAGGGACAGAATCCAACTAGATCTAAACCAGTTACAGAAGTGGGCAGACGAGAATAGAATGGAATTCAATGCAGACAAGTGCAAGGTACTGCATCTATGGAGAAGGAACCTGTAACATACCTCTAGGCTGGGGAATACCCTTCTCAACAACACAGTGGCTAAAAGGGATCTTGGAGTGATTGTTGACTCCAGGATGGACATGAGCCGCCAATGTGAGGAAGCAGTCAATAAGGCTAACCACACCTTGTGCATCTACAGATGCATCAGAAGCAGGTCCAGGGAGGTGATCCTTCTCCTCTATGCGGCACTGATCAGGCCGCAGTTGGAGTACTGCATCCAGTTCTGGGTGCCACACTTCAAGAGGGATGTGGCTAACCTTGAGAGGGTCCAGAGGAGGGCCACTTGCATGGTCAGGGGCAGCAGGCCAGGCCCTACAAAGATAGACTAAAGGGCCTGAATCTATTTAGCCTCCACAAAAGAAGACTGAGAAGGGATCTGGTGGCCATCTATAAACTCACCAGCAGGGACCATCAGAAAATAGGTGAGGCTCTGTTCCCCTGGGCACCACCTGGGATAACAAGTAATAATGACCACAAATTGATTGAGAGTAGGTTCAGGCTTGATATCAGGAGGCATTACTTTATGGTTAGGGCTTGCAAGCTCTGGAATGGGTTCCCAAGGGAGGAGGTGCTCTCCCCTACCTTAAGGGTCTTCAAGAGGAGGTTGGAAAGGTATCTGACTGAGGGATTATGATTCCAGCACTTGTTCCTGCCCAGGGCAGGTGGTTGGACTTGATGATATGTTCAGGTCCCTTCTAACCCTAGAAACTATGAAACTATGAAACTAAGCTACCCGAACAGGATCTCCATCCTTAGAAATTTTTAAGAGAAGGTAAGTGTCACAGGGCACTAAGGTGCTTGCTCCTAGAAGAGCAGAAACTGCCTGGGCAGGGAGCCCAAAAGAGAAAGACAGAAGCCCAGGTGCAGGTTACCAGGGCAACAGACTAGAGAGAAAATTAGCCTGCACCTGGGTAGCTGACCAGAAGGGGCTGGGCCCTGGGCTCATATAAACCCCAGGCTGGAACTAGGGAAGACAGTTCCCCACTAGCAGCCAGAAGGGAGGGAGCTTCCAGGGAGGAAGTGCCCAGTGATGCTGCAACTGCCTGATATGCTGCACCTAGAGCTAAGGGGGCTCCGTGAGCTCCACAGGTACCCTTGCTTACTAGACACTTAGTGCCAGGGACAAAATCTGATTCTTTTAAAGGGGCAAAGCACACCCTGATCTTTTGTATTATGGTATAGCCCAGCGGCTTAATTTCTGTTTGCTGTTGTATAACACTGGTGGTTTGGGCGAGACAATTGGGGAAGGAAGAAGCCTCACTGGGGGGCCCACTGTAGTGTGGGGACCCCGGCGCCAGAGAGGGCACAGTATTTGGGGTGCACAGGCCCCAGCGCCAGAGAGGGTGCAGTATTCAGGGTGCACAGGCCCCAGCACCAGTGTGGGTGAAAAAACACAGATGGGGCCTCGAGAGCCCAGCGCCAGTGTGGGTGCAGAGACAGAGACGGAGCCGGTGTGGGTGCAGAGACGGAGCACCAGTGTGGGTGCAGAGACAGGGCTGCAGAGAGTCCATTGAGGACAAGTGGGGCCGAATTATAGCAAGGCCTAGGCAAGACAATGTAAATACCATCTCCGAGGCTTGGGGCGTGGTAAAGGGGCAGTTTGGAGCCACGCATCTAACCCATAAGGCTGGGGTGTCCCATGAGATCTATTTTGAAATGAGACCCACAAGGGGTCCGGGAACCCACGGGGTTCAGGGAAGTCCATCAGGACCATGTCCAACTGGATGTGAAGGCAGCCTCCCTATATTATAAATACATCAAGATGTGGTGGACGAGAATAGAGGGTGCCCATTGGACTGAACTTGCACAGTCGAGGGGCCCTAGGGGTAACACGGCCATCCTTGACCCCATCCCGTGACAGTAAGGCAGACACTTGACTGGAATGGGTTAATCAGGGATGATCATGCCTGAAGCAGGAGGTTGGAAAAGAGAACCTCCTGATGTCCTTTCCATCTCTACTTTTCTATTACAAGACCTCTAGAAAAAGAAAGCGAGTGTATATCTACTAGTAAGTGTTGCTCTGACTGTCACTTCTGCATAATCATAATTTCTACCTGCTATTTCCATTGCTGTGAAGTCTCAAGTTAAAAATTCTGAAATTAGGCAACGACTTCAGGGTTGGTTGGAGTCATTCACTCTTACCCATTTGAATGTTTCATGATAGGAATGAGAAATGGGGGCAAGCTGTCTCCATAAATCCTGCTGTGTAAATGATTCTGTACTTGTATGGGGTTTTAGAACTTTTCAATGCCAGAAAGTGCTAAAACCTTATACATGTAAAGATGCAAAAGACAAAAATCTCAAAGGATAGTCCTTACAAGTGAGTAACATGTCTCTTTGATACTTGACTTTTGACAGTATACATCTCTCTCAAGAAGCATGCTTTTCTCTCTGAGCTATTTAGCTCCCATTGCTCTCAGGCTCAGTTAGTAATAGAGCAACACGATACAGTAAAAGCTGCGTTATCCAGCAATTTACCATCCAGAATTCTCTATTAACTTGCATCTGTCACAGACCCCATCTTGCTATTTGGGACGCAGCCAAGTGGTGTCGCTAGTGGCAGTCTCATCCACCATCTGCCATTGTGATCACATTGTGATCACGTTGAGCTTGTGTCTATGCTTTTGCTGTGACTTTACTGCTGAATATTGCTGAATATCTCACCCATCCTGCAACTATGGCTACCAATACTCCATCAACAAGCAAAGGACAGAAGCAAAAGCATGTTGTTTTGATGATTACACAGAAATTGGACATAATTAAGCACCTGGAAAAAGGAGAAAACAGGAACAGATTGATGCAGGAATTCAACGTCAGCTCATCTATGGTCTATGACATCAACCCACAGAGGGCAGATTTACTCCAGTTCATGACAAATTCTCAGACAAGTAAAGCAATTGAGCAATGCCATACTCTGCACAAACCAAAATTTTAACAATTAGTCAAGTTATTGTATGAATGGTTTGCCTTAAAATGTTTGGAGGGAGCTCCAATTTCTGGCCCAATGAGGCTCGAAAATCAAAAGACTTCTATCAACAAATGGGAATGACTGAGTCCTGTGTTTTTTCAGATGGAAAGTTTGTCTTGCTTCAAACTTTGCCATGGTATCAGAAGGTATGGTGTGTCTGGAGAGAGAAAAATTGCTGATCATGAGGTTACTGAAAAATATTGTGGATTTTTCCAGAAATTGGTTGTGGAGCATGGCATATCCCCAGACCAGATCTACAACGTTGATGAAACTGGCCTTTCTTGGCATTGTTTGCCAACTTCTACCCTGGCTGGTGCAGGTGAGGTTGGTGCAGCTGGCTTTAAGTGGAGCAAGGACCACCTGACTATACTTATGTGCGCAAATGCAGCAGGCACACACAGAATCAAGTTTCTAGTGCTTGGAAAATTCAGGTGACCAAGAGCATTCAAGGGTGTCATTCATCTACCTGTTGAGTACAAAGCACAACCTAATGCATGGATGGAGAAGGAAATATTTTTGCACTGGTTTCACCGTGTCTTTGTACCAACAGTGAAACAGCATCTGAAGAAATTTGGAAAGCCAAGAGACACAAAAATTATTCTAATTTTAGACAACTGTTGAGCTCACCCTCCTGAAGAGAAGCCTGAAGTTAGTGTCTGAAAATATTTTTATCATCTTCCTGCCTGCAAATATCATTTCAGTCATACAGCCTATGGATCAGGGAATTATCAAAAACCTGAAATCCATCTACAGAAGAGATTTTAGGAACAAGCTACTCAACTATGAAGGCAGTCTCCAAGAATTTCAGTCGCAGTATACTATTAAGGATGCAATTTTCAATGTGGCATGTGCCTGGTGTGCTGTGAAGAGTGCAACTTTAAGGAAGGCTTGTAGAAAATTGTGGGCAGCAGTGATGTTTCCAGAGGGATCTTCTGATGAAGAAGAATTTGCAGGTTGCAATGTGAGACAAAAAAAAAGAATAATTAAAAGAGATTCTTGATGTCCTTCAAAATGCTGACCCCGCTAACCCACTCACGAAACTCAATGATACGGAACTTGAAGAGTGGGTGAACATTGATCAAGACCTTGATGTTGCACAAACCCTTACTGATGCTCAAATTATAGAAAAGGTTGTGCATCCTGACAGATATACTGCACCTGAACAAGACTCAGAAGAAGAAGACCACAGTGAAGAAACTGAAGTGGCTTGGGCTACTGTTGCACAATGTCTAGAAACATTCTTGAAATTTGCTGAGCAGCAGCCTTCTTATTCTGCTCAGGAAGTGATACAACTTCATGTTGTTCACAACAATTTCCTGAAAAAAATGCAACTGACTTGCACGCAGGCAGACATCTGCAGGTTGTTTCAAAGAGCTTCTGCAGCTTGTGTCAAGGATCAGATATTGCTGCTGATGATCCTTAAGAAGAGGCACACTCCAGAGCAGAGCAACCTGAGGCAACCTCTGATCCCAAGGTGCCTTCAGAAGCATCTGAGAGGCAGTAATAGTACAGTATACTATTTTGTTTATTATTCCTTATATCATAGTTAAAATATTAAAAGCTGTTGTATCATAATTAAAATGTGATATTAAAAGTTATTATATCACAGTTAAAATGAAGACTTCGTTTCTTTCTTGAAAAAAACCTCTCAAATAACCGGCATATTTGATTAAGCAGCACCCGCCATTCCCCATGGATGGCAGTTAACAGAGCTTTTACTGTACCATTATCTTGAAAAAAGACAACGGTATTATATGTGGAAGGAGAACAAATTGTTTCCTAGCTTTTAAGAACTAGGGAATAATTAAAGTAATTATCCAGAACCTGTTGGCAAATGTGGACTTTTTAATGGTGACCACTGCAGCAGAAATTGGAAGTTCAGTAAATATGCATATCTATAATATGAAATATCTTTTTCAAAATTGAAATTTTAAAACATTTTTTTACTACTTATTTATTCCAAACTAACTGGCCTCTATCTACAGAGCTTTAGATGTTCTGTATTCTGCTTATGAACCTCCCTTAAGGGGATAAATAATTTGAAATGTTAAACTCTAACTTCTTTAGAAAGTGAAAGTATCTAGTGGTGTCAGGCCTTGTTAAACCTAACATTCTTGATTTATTTTTCTGCATGGCTTCATAAATATGAAATATCAAATAATGAACAATGAAATATGAGCATAAATTATGTATATTTTATATAAGAAAAAATTAATGCTCAGCTTCATAAAAAATATAACTTCTGAAGTGTCTTATCATTACTAATGTATCAAGTAGTCATTTTCCAGCATGCCAGTGAGTTAATTTTCTATACTCTGGGTACATTTATATTTCCTTTTGAATTCCACTGTACTGGCATCATTACGCCAATACCTTTATCCTGGCAGATACAGAATTTCTCAATACCATTTCATGAAGCACTGCTACTTTACTACAAAGACTATCTGCTGTGGCTCTAAATGACCAATGAGGAATGGCAAGTATATGTACAGAATGGACGGCAGGGTGTGTTTGAGGGTTTTTGATTGTCTGTGGTGATTCTGTATTTGCTCTCCTTCCACAAGAAAGGAAAAGATATATTGCTTACAGGCATGTATCTGATACGTATGTAAAAACACACCTGATAAAAGTAACATCCTCAATATCACTCCAAATCAACTGCAAAATTCTTGATTCAGCAACACTATTTGTTGCAGGTGTGGAACCTTTGGCATTCAGTTGGTAGCAAAGTCACTCTGTCAAAGGAAAAGAATAAGCATCATTCAGAGGCTTATTACTCCGATCATGCCAGAGGAAAAGAATAGCACCAAAGATAGCTATCCCTCTGGATGATCTCACCCTTACAGTTCCAAACATTCAACAGCAGTGCACCTCTGCCTTCTGGAATAGGAGGTAGATAATAGGCCTGTGTGAATAGGGAAGTATTCAGTTTGGATTTGGCCAATTCAGAGGACAGTGATTCAATCTGGTGATTCAAGCCACTGTCCCTATTTGATTCAACTGAATCAGCTTTGAAAGATTCAACACTGATTCAGAGAGATTTGGTGATATAGATCGGCCAGGGAGAGGCAGGCAGAACTGGGTGGCTGCAGGTTCTCTCGCTGCTCCTGTGCTTGCCTCTCCCCAGGTGGGGGGAGCCACAGGAGAAGCCCCCATGGCTGCCCTGCCTGGCCCTAGCCTCCTGGCACTTAAAAAAAAAAGAAAAAAAGCCCCACACACACTGGCCACAGCAGCAGCAATCAGGGCCTCTGAGGACTCATGGCAGAGCCCCCTGTGCAGCACAGGGCAGCGGGGGTCCCCCCCCCCCCCA
>NW_005842482.1:380357-409724 GCF_000455745.1 Alligator sinensis
CCCGCCCCCAGAGGACTATAACCATTCTATGTAGCAGATCAGAGACAGATCCATTTGTCATCTGAACTGAGGTCAAGCAAGGATATGTCATTGCCCCAACTCAGTTTTCCAGTTTTTTGACAGTCAGCCTTGTTCTTATTAAGGAACACCTTCCTTCCAGAATTGACAAAGAACACCAAGCAGAGGGAGAGCTTTTCAATCTGGGATTCTTTTGGTCAAAGGCCAAATTACTCAAAACAACCATCTTTGACATTAAATATGCCTGTGACTGCAGCATCCATGTGCACACTGAGGAAAACTTCCAGACCATGCTGGATCTTTCAGAAAAGCCTACTGAACTTTGGGCCTCTCTTTCAACATTGAGAAGACTAAATTGTTCTATCAGGCTGCCCCAGACTGTAAATGTGACTACCCTCCCCAAATCACCATTGAAGGAAAAACCTTGGCCATAGTTTAGCACTCCTCCTATCTTGATAACTACTTCTCTCAGTGAATGAACATTGATAAAAATAATCCAGCATCGGAACTGGTGAGCAAGTGCCTCCTTTAGGAAATTGTTCTGGCATGTCTTTATTAATCGCAATCTCCAAAAAGACACTAAGAGTCTTGCTGCACATTAATTTTAGGCAGCTTTTGGAGCACTCAGTCTTTTAAGTGGCTTAGAGCACTCATTATCCATCTTAAATTTACACCACTCAGAGGCAAGATTATCTGTAATTCACCTCATTTTGCTTCTGTTCTATTAAGGTGTGGCCACTTCCCACAGCTATTCCACCAAAGTTGAAATCCTTCATCATCCCTGGATGTAGTTGCCCCTCCTGAGTCAGGACAAGTGAGGATGCTGAGGTTCAATGGGGCCAGGCACAGCACCTCCTGGACATGTCAGGCAAAGTGAAAAGTGGAGTGCTTTCTGCCCCCACCACCACTCAGAGCAGCTCATTTTGCCTGACAGGAGCAGCAAGCCAGTCCTGACCCTAGCTCTTGATCCTGCCCCTGCTCCACAAACCTCTAGTGGGAAATCACAGCTGTGCAGATGAAGGACAGTCAGAGATGGTTTTTCACCTTAAGGGGTGACTGTTCCACTAAACTGAACAACACCTAAGTTGATTAACATTTGTGCACCTTTCTGTGTAAGGTGTAATAAGGCCCCAAGATCCAGGACTTCAATGCAGTTATTATCCACACTATACTCTATGGATGTGAAACATAGGTGACCTACCATTGTCATCCCAAGATGTGAGATGGAGAGATATCAACAACAATGACTCTGGAAAATCTTCCACCTTAAATGGGAAGATCATTGCACAAACACCAGCACCCTTGATGAAGCCAATGTTACCAGCATTGAGCCAGTGATCCTGAAGTACCTATTTCAATGGTCTGGACAGTGTGTACAAATGCCCGATTCTTGACTCTCAAAATACATGCTCAGTTCCCTGATTAGTAATAGCCTGATATATTTCAGTAGCCGGAGAAACACTAGATGGACATATTAAAGGCATACCTCAAAAAATAGATGGCGACATCAAGAGCTGGGAGGAGCTGGCTGCCAACTGACTCCAATAGTGCTATTGCATGCTAACCTCTTAATGATTTAAATGAGGGTTAATCCTCCCAGAAATCAGCCCCATAAAATGATGGTGGGGCCTCAACTCTCATTGAATCTAAGTTTACAGCCCAGCTCTAATTTAATGTAATACAATTAATTAGTAAATAACTGACAGACTTATTTAACACTTCAACATGACTACAGGTTTCCCTCACTGTGGCAGAGCACCTTTGGGGTACTGGCCACGTGGCAGGGGCTGCAGTAGGCTGGGGCCAAGCCCAGCAGGGAAGGCAGCCAAGTGAAGCCCCCCAGATCTCATTCTCAGGGGGGAATTGTGTGATGGAGTACCTTTGGGGGTGCTCACCACTTGAGGGCTTTCACAGGCTCCAAGGGGAGCCTGCTTTGGAGGAGCAGCTGGGGAAACTTTCCCCAGGTACCATTTTAAGGGGGAAGGTATGTGGCAGGGCACTGTTGGTGACTGTCACTTTAAGACTGGAGCCAAGCAGCCAGCAGGTGCTTGATTGCAGTGGCCATTTTAGAGCTCTGGCCACTCATATAAACAGGGCAATTCACTACTGGTAGCCCAGGCAGCAACATCACCTGGCTGTGAGGCTCCATAACAACCTGGAGGTAAGAGCAGGAGCTGTAGGGGATGGTTTGGAGGCTCCTGGTCCTGGGCATGACCTAAAAGTGTACCCTGTCAGGAGTGGGTGGCCTGGTGGGGCTCTCAGTGGTGCAGGAGCCCCCAGGAAATGCCAGGACAGTTACCACCCCAGTGAAGGGCAGGTGGGGGCACCTTAACCCTAGCCCTCACCTTCGGGTGGATTGTGTGACACTGGAGGCAGTTGGGGCCAGGCACAGCTGTGGTCACCTGAGCCCTGTGGGGTGCAAGACCCTGAAGAAATGTAGTTGGGGCCAGACATGGCCATGGCTACCTGAGCCCACCAGGGGGGAAGCCCCATGGCCTCGAATGAAGGGGGTGGTGTGGAGGCCTGAGGGAGGGGGCAGAGATGAGTAGCCCCAAGTGAGGGGGGTGGTGTGGAGCTCCAAGGGAAAGCAGCAGAGATGAGTAGCCCTGAGTGAAGGGGCCAGTGTGGAGCCCCAAGCGAGGGGCCAGTGTGGAGCCCTGAGGGAAGGGGGCAGAGATGAGTAGCCCTGGGTGAAGATCTAGAGTGAGCACAATGACATGCTGCTCCAGGGTAGGGGAGCGAGAGTCCCTGTGGACCCTGGAACACCGGTTGTGGTGTGAGGTACCCCAGCTCTCACATCCAAGAAGCTGGACCCAAGAGAGAGAGTGGGGCTAGTGAGAGAGGCCAGAGATAGAGTACCCCTTTGACTGGTCAGTGCTGGGGCCAGGACTAGGAAGGTCAAAAGGGCCAGGGGCCCACCGTGAGGGATGCCCAGAGCAGAGGACCTGGGGTCCCGCCTGGCCTAGGAGGTGAGGCCAGGGCCTGTTTGGCCAAAGGTCCCAGGGGGACCATGCCTGAGAGGGGAGATAGGTACAGGAAGCCCGGCAGCCCAAATGATGGCGGAGTAGGCTGCCTGAGAGGAGGGATCAAAGGTGGGTCCTGATAGGAGGATTCTGGAGCCCAGTGTAGGGCTGGCATGACTAACAGCTGGATGCCACCTGCAAGGCATGGGCTGCAGTATAGGGGAGGTTCAGAGCTGCAGATAGTGCCCCCTGGCATCCGGGCATAAAATGGGCAGCCTCCTGCCTTAATTAACAACTATTTTATTAAGAACAAGGCATGGAAGGTGAGTCAGGTGGGAGGCATGCCCAAAGGCAAGTGGGGAACCTAGCGCTGTGGCCAGGCAGGAAGCCCCACTTTGCCACACTCACCAAGTGCTGGGGTTAGGTTCCTGTAAGTTCCTGTGGTTGGCAAAACCGTGGTTGGCAAGACAAAAGGCTTATGGGAAAAATGGCAGGTGGCAGGCTGATATGAGGCCATGGAAAACAGTGGTTACTCAAAATGATATATCATGGTCGCCAACATGGTATATAGAATATTAAACATGGATACTCAAAACCATGGTTGGCAAAACCGTGTTTGGCGAGAGAAACCTGTATATTATAAAAACAACAGCCATTAATAGACAACAATAAACAACAGAATTTCACCTAGCAAAGGTAGGGAAAAGAACAACAAAAGCAAGAAGAGTGAGATAGAGAACAAACTCTTCTCTCTCCCTACTTGCAATGATGTTGCAGGCACTGAACACTCTCCAGAGTCTCCATCAACTAGCAACAACTACCAATTCCCAATTCACCAACGCACCAACAGAGTTATTTCTCCCCCGGACCCTCACTTCATGCACAAGCAATAACACACTCACCAACAGAGATGTCGTTCCCCCAGACCTTCACTTACTCACTCACTCAAACCACACCAACTGTGGGCCCTGGTGCAGTCCCAGGCACACTTGCATCACACAGAAAAAGTAACAACTCCCAACTCACGCCAGTCTCTCTCAGTCACTCTTATCCTGGCTCCAACTCTGGCTCCTCCCTAGCCTTGAGTGCAAGCCCTTCTGATAGCCTTCGATTTCACTACCTCTGTCAATCATCCTTTGAACCAATCATCCTCACAGAGGTGCTGTCAATCATCAAACAATCATCAGCTATTCCAATCAAATCACTGATCACCTCAGGAAAGCTAGCAGTTTTCAGACAAAACCAAGTTACATAACTTTAACCCAACTGGGCATGCTCAGAAATAAAATTGGGTCATTACCTCATATCAGTTCAAAGGTTCACAGTCTCTGGAACATTCTGACCTTCTGACCAACTGAGCATGTGCACTGCTTATGCAAGCTGCCAAACTCTACACAAACTAATTAACTCTGCGTAGAAACACTAGACAAGCCAGGGGATGCTCCATCTTATGGCCTACAGTGCCACAGCCTCAACTAAGTAGCATCTTACTTTGAGGTAATGCATCTCACCCCGGAAGTAGAGAAGAGAGAGCAGAGGAAGGAAAAAACAAAAACCTGCAACTTCTGCAGACTGATCGGTGCCTCAAGGATGAGATTGTTAAATCATCTCAAACCCCATCAATAAGCCATCCTTAAACCCAAGGATTGCTGCTGCCTGCTGCTGCTGGTAACTGTTGTGGAGTGGCTCACCTACACTTACCTCTTGAACCAGGTCCTATGTGCTACTCAGGATTAAGTCTAGAATCACTTTTCTTATTGTGGGTTCCAAGACACGTTGTTCTAGAAAGCAGTCATTTATTACATCCAGAATTTTTATCTCCACATCTTACCCCGATAGGCCGTTTACCCATTCTGTGTGAGGATAGTTGAAATCTCCCGTTATTATTGCCTGTCCCATTTTTGCAGTTTTTCTAATCTCAATAAGCATTTTGTAACCATTTTTACCCTCCTGATCAGATAGCTGGTAGTAATATCCTAGTACTATATTCCTTTTACTCAGATACAGAATTTCTACCCACAGGGATTCTATCTACAGTAGTTTTCCTTTCAGATAGGATTTTCAGTAACTGTAAAAATCCTAACTGCCTGTGCACAGTTGCAGAAGGAGCCAGAACTTTCCTGTGATGCCGTCGGTTCTCACTACTCCTGAAGTAGAAATCTGTAAAGCAACATCTGCTACGTTCTGGGAAATCATTTAATAATTCTAATTATGAGATTTGTTGTGTAATGAGGAGAATTCATGCTATTTAAGTGACTTTGAGACAGCACTTTGGTCTTTTATGATTTTATTCATTTAGTTTAGCACTTTTTCCCCAAAACTAAAAGTTGATTTCTGGAGTTTGTCTTTTGGTGTACTAGATTTTTTTCCCCATCTACAGTTGTAACTTAAGTTAACTTGGTAATGTAGTAGTAACCATTTTTATGATTGTTCAGCTCTTTTCTTCCTGCTTTTTTCCCCTGGATTAGATTTTTCCCTTGTCTCCCTCCTCCTGCCTTTCAAAATTCATATTGAGCTATATAAACAACAGTTCATAGTATGCTGGTGGCAGAAAATGTTCTTAAATGAATAACTGTATATGACACACTACTCTCCATAGAACACGACCTTCATGTCTTTAAGTTCTATGTTACCACTATTCAGCATGAGTCTTACTGAATGAACCCTGATGCAGTATATGAAATACAGGAAAAAAGAGCAAGGAAAGGAGACTAAACCTTAAATTATGGCCCAACAGATCTGCTTCCTGCTTTTCCTTGCTTTCCACACAAGGTCCTATAATATCTTTTGATTCAGATCAATTTTGATTCAGATTAATTTTGAAGAGCAACGCAGTTCTGAAAAGGTGAATAATACCTGTAAACTCCTGGTGTCCTGTGCAACCACACTGGTTTCAAGTTATATCCTCAGCTATAGCTGTGCTTTGCCACTGAATGCAATAGGGTTATAAATGTAACTGAGGTCATATATGGGGAAAAGTGGTGGTAATTGAAGGAAACACTTAGGCCACAAACAAGCACTTATTTCTACCACTGGAAATTTCTCAGACCTTTCCAGAAGAGGGAGTGTACATGTAGTCAACTGCAGCTGCATCGTCTCCCCTATTCTTCATGCCTCCACTAGACTAGGACCCAAGTGTGGAGAGTGAGAGTGTTGGGCAAAGAGTGGCTGCTCCTCTGCTTTGCTCCTGTCACTGGGAGCAGAGCAAGGAAGCAGCATAGAAAATCTTTCCCACCCACTCCTCAGACAGGGGAGAAACAAACATGCCCCTCACCACTCAGACTGCAGACTCCAGTTCAGGGAGAAGGAAGGGGGCTTTGCCCAGCTGCTGCAGTCCCCTCCTGCTCTGGTCTGGAGGGGTCTTGAACAGTAGGGCAATACTCTCCAACTGGGTAGTTCTTGATCTGATTGCCTGCTTCTTCATACCCCCCCTGTCTCTCCCAAGGGAGATCTTCCAGATTGACACCTGGAAGATCTTTGTCCTGGCAGGGGCATATTTCCCCTGGAAGAAACTCAATGAATGCTTTCCCAAAATAGGAAGGAAACAAGATTACTTATAAACAACGTCTATTAAATTTAGAAATGACTGCAGCACTGTGTTCCTGGAATTCACAAAGCTGTTTTACACAGCTATTTTTCAGAGTAAACCTGGCCTTTTAGACCATCTTGTGCCATTCTATTGAACCAACAAATACAACCTCCAGAAAGTTTTATATGAAATTGGGGGGGGGGGGAGGCGGCGGCGTTCCTTGCAATATTAGAAGATTAAATGCACCAGAAAATTTCTACATGTAGCAAGAAACTCTCTGTGCTTTGGAAGAAGGCCACAAATACAAAATCGAATGGGTCTGAGATGGCTTAGTATGTCATTTCTTCATTAGTTTTAAAAGTATATCTGGTGAGACACAATCTTTTTTGTTTCAGAATTCTCAGGTGACCATTTCATAACAATATGACAGAATGATATCCTTTTGCTACTATAGAACTGAGCTGACCTGCTCTCCTAAGAATAATGATGTGCTGTTGAACTTCAAAAATTTTAAAGAAATCATGACTTCCTTAGCACTTGACTTTTCTCTTTTTCCATCCAAGTCAATTCATTATAATATTCTATCCTGTTCTAGCCAAACCTGAAATGCAATGCAATTTTATTTGACTGCAGTTTAACTTCTTATAGTATCACCATCAATGTGGAGGAATTTGCACTTGGTGCCAACTTCTGAAATTACTTTCACAATTCATTCTCAGATTAACCTAATCCAGTATTTGTCTTGACTTTGATCAAGAAGAACTTAGAACAACTGTATTCCTTAGTGTCTAATGACAAAATCCTTCTGTGACAATGGATTAGATGCTGAGAGCAAAAGCTAGAGGTATCAGTCAAGAGGCGCAGATATCAGTCATGATGTGCAAAATCCTTTTTTTACCTCTCAAAAAGCACATCATAGCCAATGACCACTGCACACACACAGCACAATGAAACCATGGTGGTTTTGCTGTACAGAGCACAGAGATCAGGAAGGACAGACACATCAAAGGAAAACACTTCACATTCCTCCAGGCTTCTGATCCAAGCTATGTGGCAACACAGTCCAAGAACCTTCTTGCAATGGAGGTTTGTGTGTAAGATGAGTGAGCACTGCTTATTTCATTAAGACCACAAATCGAACAGAACCATTGCTTACATTTCTTGGGTAGGGTTAGTAGCCTGTGACTAGAAGTGCTGCCAGTAGGAACTTGGGTAGGTGTCCTCAGTCCTACTTTTTGAGGAAGAAGAATATTTCCATTCCCTTCATCACTACATTGCTCCCCTCTACATAGGCCATTTTTTCCCCAGTCCATTGAGCCTTCTGCAGACAGATTTCTTCTGCCCCAGTCCTCTGTTGCCTTAAAGAACCTGTTAGGCCCTACTACAATATAGTTTAAATAAAGCATGCAATAGCTACTCACCAAGTAGCACTTAGGATAGGATAAGTACAGACAGTCAAAAAGCCCAGGGCTGAATTGATTCAATTTTCAGAGGTAGTTTAAGATGTGTAGATTGAACCGATAATCAAGTGAGCAGATGTTCATTTTTTATCCTGAAAATGCAGCCACATGCCTGCAGTGGTCCAGGCCAGAAGCCAGGAGGTGTTAGAGCATACTTTCCTCCTCAGCTGGAAAGACAGCTTAGGCCAAGACTAGCAAACCCACCTGTGAGGATGGATTTGCAAGGAAGATGCAAAGCCACCTGGGATACTGGAAGACTGTGAGTTAACTTGAATCTGGAGGGGATATGGGATAGAAGTTCAATAAACTGATTTAACCTAAATCAGTTAAATTGGATACTACATCCATCCATCTTAAATCAGTTTTGGCCATTTTGAAAACAGTTTATGTGCACTGAATTTCTATTGTGTTACAGATTTCAACTCCTTTCTGATCACTTACACTGGTTTATCTGTAATTGCTGTCCATAGCCATAGCATATCCTGCATTCATACTCTCTGGCAGGTGATTGCACTGGCTGATCGCAGGGATAGTGCAGGGTGAAATATAAATCCAAAGTGTATTTCTATTTTACTCTTCTTATACATTAGAAGTTCTTATGTTAAGCCTGCATCATTGCATCTTACAATTTACTGATTAATGATCTTTATAACTACAACATTTTTACATCTCTTTCCATGTCTGTTATACCAGGATTTGATTGTACCATCCTAAATGTTTTCCATCTGATCAATCATGTTTAGTGCTATAAACTTAGAGTTTATTGATTAACGAGCTTATTCAGTTATAGCATCTATTGTTTCAGGTTTGTTCATGACATGCATATGCTTTTATCTACTTGCCAGCTTATGCTGATTCTATTCATCTCAGAATGCTTTTGAAAAAATCCCAAATATTCTGATGTACCCTTTTGCCTTCCACAAAACTTTAGACCTGCAGGCTTTTAATGTTTACTTTTTTTGTAGGCCTGACTTATAGCTTACACCATACCATGAAAGGCAGTTTGGCTGGGTACTGGGTTAAGATTTGGACATTTCAGCCTTGTTATATATTTGCTGATCAATCAGTGAAAAACCTTATTTATATAACAACTTAACATTGTAAACATCACTGGAAATGCACCAATTTAAATACAACTTTTGCATCATTAATAACCAAGTGGTTCCCAGACCTCTCAGCCTTTTTCTTTATGTTTCAAGTCCTTTTAATCTTTGAGAAGACACTTCCCTATTCACAAGGACAATTTATGGGCTTCTAAGGAATTTCATTCTAAAATTTCTTGGAGTTTGATTTAAAGCTTTACAGTCATATCTGCTTTTATGACTGCTATATTTTTTTTATTTATCCATTTCCTGATACTCTTTACCTGTAGACATACTTCCACAGGAATAAAATGACTGGGTTGGATGGTTTGCAGTCCAACGTAAGTGCTACATGGGATGAAAGAGGGATAAAAAACTAAACAAAATAAAAAGATAGTAGACAGTCTCCATCCAGTCTTCATTTAGTTGCAGAAGTGGAAAACTTTTCCTCAGGTGACTGCTTACCAGTGGGTTACAAATTGCTACTAAAGGTGCTCATCTACATGTGAAATTAATGCAACTGAGTAAACTCCAGAGCAGTTTGAGCCACAGCAAACTAATCCTGACATCACTATCTGCATGTGCATTTAAGTGTAGTCATTTATTCTGCTGTTGGATAATGCTTGTGTCTGACAGTACTATCTGAAGGCACTGTAAATTAGTCTACACTGGGCCAATGGCCACACGCACATAGACAGTGATGCTTTATGGTAAATTAGTCTACTGTTCAGTAAAATGGATGTATAGATGCATTCAAGAAGTAGGAAAGAATGGCCTTAGCCTCCACTTGTTGTTGATTGTACTCTTTTATCCTACTCTTTATACATAAAAGGCATGTCTACGCAAGATGCTAAATGCACAGTAGCCTAAAACTACTGCACAGTAGCATGTAACATCAAACACTGTTAATATGCTACTCTGCAGTAGCATCAGTGAACAGGTGTGAGCCAGTGTTACTGCACAGTAGTGCCAATCACTGCACATTGAGTTAGTACTTGGTTATACAATTACTAAACTTAATGCACAGTAACTGTGGTGCATTAATGAACATGTGACATGTCCAAAGTTTATTTTAGTGTATTTATATTATCTATAATATGTATAATATGTATATATACATTAGCATATATAGTGTATTTCATGCACTAGTGCAGCCTAGGCACCTACTGTGCAGGCCTATTTTAAAGCTCTTCTAAGACATTTAAAACTCTTTAAGAGGTGGCAATGTCCAACAGAACAGCAGCAGGACCTAGTGCAGTAGTCCTCAAAATTCTTGGGGTCAAGTGGCCTTGTCAGGTTATAGTATCATGTGCCCACTGATCTTCCGCCATGCAACATAAAATAATACCATTTGGGCACATCTACACATCGTCCAATGGTGACGTAGCAATGCACTACATTGCCATACAGCGCTCTATGGCAATGTAGCGATCATGTAGGTCTACACATGATCAGCAGCTATGTTGCTGTAGTGGCGTGCTCCCCCATTTTAGCTACGAAATCTAACCATGCACCGCGCATACAGTCTAGTATGGGCAGTTACTGTGCCATGCTTTAGTACTTCCAAAAGGAAATACTAACGCACAGCGCTGTAGCAATTTCAATGTACAGTGACATGTAGACATGCCCTTTATGCCCCAACAGACACACTATAACCTCTCCAAAGAGACAAAGAGAAATTGTAGCATTGGCCTTCATCTTTTTTCTTATTTTCTTATATTAATATTTCCCCTTTCCTTTTCCTCCTGATTCCTTCCTTTCATGCACGCTTTTGAAATTTGTCAAATACCACTATAGTTACCTGTACACCACGTTGATCTAGAGGGTAGGGCACTGGCTTGGGAGTTATTTGGATTCTTTTTTCAGCTGGTCTACGACCTGTATGAAGTTGGACTTTTTTTTCACTTTTCTGTGTCTGTTTCTCATGCACAGAGTGGGATTTAATCTTTAAGATTTTCAGAGCAGAGATTACTTCTTTTTATGTGCCTATACAGCACCTGCTAAACATGAGGCCCTGATCTCAGTTGGGGCTTGGACATATACCTGTAATACAAATAACAAATGGTTAGTTATATTTACTGGATCCCTAAAACTAAAGAGAGAAGCAAAAATGGAATTGCATGGAAGTAGTACTAAGAACTGACTTAACTGTAAATGTATTGGCCTTTTGAAGTTGAAGTCATCTCTTTTTATCATAAACTCACCCTGCAACAGAGCATTTCTTGGTCCAATGGAGAATTCATGCATATTACATGTGCTTCAGTGCCTGGCACAATGATGTGGTACCCATCAAGAAAAGACTGACCAATAATTTTTCTTGATCTTATTCTAGTATCACTGATACCAGTGCACATTAGGACTTACACTAATTAAGGAGCCAGTACAATTAAGATTGAAATCCATTGTTTTTGTTTTATTTAATTTACTCTTTATATTTATTTTAACTTTTATATCTTCCATGCAGTGGTTGTCTCCTGGGTTTTAAATGCTCATGTCTTAAATCAATGGTGTTTTCTTATTCATGTGCATATAATGATTATTGATGGACATTTGCTGTACACAGCTGTGTCCATACAGTTCAGTAAATCCCTGTTGTAATGAGAAATCCATTTACATGGAATCCTATGATGTGACCACAAAACTTCAAATAATTATATTCTCTGTGTTGCAAAATGTTCAGCCTAAGTAGTTATAGAATCACAGTGCCATAGCTGTCTTCATTTGGAACAAAGACATCTGTCCTGTGACATCGGTTCTGGACCAATTTAAATGCAGAATCCCTCATTACATTGTGGCTTATGTAGCACATTCTTAACTGTAATATTCCCAGAAGTTTGATGGTTGCACAGAGTTTAATTCCTGATAGCTTTTCCTAAATCTGAACAAGACGCACATTCCTATAGAGTGGCTGTATATCATTTAGTCATCTCTCTGTGAAAAGCAGTCGTTTAGGCTAGATTTAAAATTAAAGAAGTCATAGACTCAGGCACTTAGAGAGTCTACCCTTTGTCCATAATGGAGAAGAATAATGACTTTCAGTACAAATTGTAAGCACTAAAAATATTGCTTTGTGCAATGAAAATTGTGCAGTTATATATCACCTCCTTCTTCCTCTGACACATTCAATCAGCTTGTCAGTTTTCACTAGTAGATAATTCACTGATGAAAGCTTTATACTGAGTAAGGCTTTTTGCTCAGTTGTATACTGCAAAAAATACTATTAGTGTCAGGACCAATTAATATATCTGAGTGCATTTTTGTATAGGTGAATACCTGTTATTGCAAAACTCTCCCATACAATGCCAGCACTTAGTGGGGAAAAAGTAATACTATAGTAATCAAATACTCATAACTCCGTGACTGATCTTAGGGATGTGTGGATTGCCAGCTTGTAAATGTAATGTGAGCTGGCAAATTCCTGTGTACTGAAAGTGACCATAGAGGTTTAACAAAGTATTTTTTTTAAACTTTATCCTGCTATACTAACCTTTAGCCAGAATTGTTTACAGTACAGAGATACTTCTAAATTATATATAGAAGTCAATCCATTCTCCTTTCTTTTTCTGACAACCTTTATCTGTTCTTCAAAGAAAGAAACACATTATGAACTCTGATATTTAGGGGCTTTTTCATGTTCTTTCTTTGTACTCTTAAGGCCTTGAGGACTAACATTCTGTCAAGCATGCACCGCAAGAAAAACTTGCATGCTAAGGAGAGTGACTTCATGGTGTGGTGCCCTTCCAACGACATGGCAGTGAAGTACCCCAGTGGTAAAACATCTACAGAAGTTTGATTTGGAATTTCGCTTATGGGCAAATTAGGAGGAATTAAAATTAAGAATGAATAATGCCAATTATACCACTTAAAAACAAGAAAGCCAAAGTAACGACAGGTTAAAGTTGCTCTGAGCTCAATGTGATATCCAAATAACAGAGTGGGTTGTTTCGTTGTCTATACTAATTATGTTGTTTTTTTTTTTTTAATAAAGCCAAAGTACCTCAAAATAGCTAATGGATGTATTCTCACAGTATTCTGTTGAGGATGGGCAGGGTTATCCTTATTTTCTAGCAGGTGAGCTATAACGTTGTCTACAAGGAAAATGAAAGTGTGATGATAATGTTAGCTGTATTTAGCTAGAACTATTTACAACAGCAGTGAAAACTCAGCAGCAAGGACTTTAGCATGTGATACCAGCCAGATTATAAAGTCTCTAGAGGCCCTTGGTATGTACTCAGTTTAATATAATCTAAATGTGTGCTGCTACAGCTTCATGGTATTATTATCCATGCTGCTATTACTCCTTCATTTTGCTGTGTAGACATAACCTGAGGCAGGAAGATATTGCAACTTACCCAAGATGAGACAGGGAGTCTATGGCAGAGTTACTGGTTGTTCTTGATTTTTTTTGAGTACTGGCCCATGTCTTTAACCAAATTCGCCTTCCCATGTTTACTGCTGCTATTTTCTGAAGGCTCATAACCCACACAACTCCAATGGTGTCCTAATGCAAATTCTTATCTATTCAAAATGATGTGTTCTGGGGTGAGGAATACAAATGAGGTTTCTATAGCTAATCTCTCCTGTGCACCTTTCAGAGAGATGGCAGTGATAGTTCTTGTTGCTAGAAAGGCCTATATATCATATTCTTGTGGGTTTTTTTGACAGGAGTGTACTTTGTTTGGGCCAGCACAACTCTCTCCAGCTCCTTTGCTTTATAAATATATTTATATATTTGAGCCTTGTTTGACAGCACCTTCAGTGAAGTTGCTTTGCTGATATTTTGTATGTTAGGTTTCTTTTTTCCACAAAAGTATATCATGCATACTCCTTTGTTCCTACTTCACTTGTAGACACTCTTCAGTACTTTCATATACCAAAACAAAACAAATACTGTAGAATGAAATGTTGACAGAATGAGCACTTGTTAGCATATGATTTCAGTAACTTTCCTAATGTGTACATTTGGAGGTGTTCATCATTTCTTGCTGGCTTTGCAGCAAAGCACAGAGCTTCCATTTTCTCCATCATCAGACTAAGACGACCATGAAGAAGAAAAAGCTGCTGTGTCAAAGCTCATTTATTGGTGCACGGCTCATTCCAACTCTGTTTCCCAGGAGCTCAGGTACTATAATGATGGGCACAGCATAAAAAGTAGTCCAGGTACAACACATTTCTCCTTCTCCTAGATTTGAATGAGTAGCTTTGGTTATAATGACTTGCATGTCCTCCTATTCTTAATTTCTTTTGGTAACTTATAATAAGTATTTACTACTTTTAAAACAATCTCTATTGATGGGCTTGCTTTTTACAGTACTGTGTAAGGTGTAGCTCTTATTTGCATGCTTGTACAGTAATATAACCCATTTAATCAATATTGAAAAAAAATTGCAAAATTCATTCCTAATAACACCTATATTTCTGCTTCTTATTTCATGAATGTTGAACACTTAAATCAGATGGAAAATGACAGCACTGATATTATGCAATAAAAAATTCATCTAGTGCTATAAAACTAAAAAATGGAAAAAAAGCTTTTAAAATAGATAGGGACCATAAGTTTGAGCAATGCATAACTTCATTTCTAGAAAAGTCTTGACAAATTAAATAAGCAGCAGACAAATACTCTACATCTCCATAAAGAGATTCAGAAGTAAAAATCTATTTAGAGAACAGACCACATTCTGCTAATACAAGGTACAGCAAATAATTCATTTTATAAAAAAGAAATGTATGCACATTTAGGTAAGGTGACAGTACATTTGTTTTTAATGCTCATTTTATAACCATTTATATTGCGTTTTGTCACAAAAACTATGATTGTGTTTGGTGGTAGTGGATTATTTTGCAATTTGAAAATTACCTGTTATATATATATATTTCTGTGTGCGTGTGTGTATACATACACACATTCCCACAAGAATCCAAATATATATATATTCTTGTGGGAACGTAGCTGTGATGTACCAAGTGAATATTAAGTTTGCTACAAACTTTTGAGTACTGAGAAGATAAACTCTAAACTGTGTGGGAGATAGCAGAAAGCAAGTACTCAGCTACTGCAGTGAAAAGACCAAATCAGTCATTTTTCAGTGAGAGCTTCAGTTCCTATCTGGAAGGAGACTTTGTTCTATTCCTGGCTCTTCCACAGGCATGCAGAGTGACTGCAGGTGGGTAATTTCACTGACACGTTGGTTTCTTCATATATAATATAGGAATAATAATACTGTAGTTTATTTGGAAAGTAATTTTGAGAACTACTGATGAAACATACTGTATGAAAGTTAAGTATTAAACACCTGTGAAAATCTGAACAAAGGAAGGTACAAAGTTGTTTGTACAAAGGAAGGTAAAGCGTATTAGAAAAAGAAGTGATACACATGACAAATAATGACATATTTACCTTTTTCATTGAAGTTACTAAGATGTGGTTTCCCTTAAAATTGTTCTGATAAGGAAACCATATTAGGCCCTAATTCTTATTTATTCTGCTCCTCTCTCCACCCCTCCCTCTACCACCTTAGGCTTCCACAGTAGTGTAATATGTTAAAGATCTCCTGGAAATACGCCTTGCATATAATGGGTCCTGTAATGGTACAACTGTATGATATGCCCCGTAGGATAAGGATGTGCCCAGAAGCAGAGAAGATGAGTTCAGAGTGATTTCCAGAAAACTGTTCTTTTCTCACCTGCAATCATTCATAGACACCTGAAAAAAATCCACTAAATCTATCCCCAGGGAGAAGAAAGTACCTTGACTCAGAATTTGAAAGATTCAGCCTTTGTAAAGCCTACAAGGAAACTTAGAGAATTAGGCCCATAGTTCTAACCTGAATTCACAGCTCTAAATGATCACCAGGGTTCCTGGGTTTCCCTGGTATAAAATAAAAAAAAAATTAATCCCCAATTTTCGGATTTAAAAATGTAACCCAAAATCCACGTTTTGACATAATTAAAATGAAACATCACTCTCTCTCTTTCTCTCTCTCTCTATATATAGATATATATCATCACCACTATATATGTGTGTGTGTGTGTGTGTGTGTGTATATATATATATATATAAAGAGAGAGAGAGGTGTTTCATTTTAATCATGGAAAAATGTGGATTTTGAGTTAACTTTTAAAGCTCAAAATTGGTGATTTTTTTTTACCAGAGAAAACCAGGATCCCTGGTGATCACCTTTGTTAGGAGAAATCCTCATAGGTACTTGGAATCTGTACCAAATCCAGAATGGCAAATAGGCAGCTACAGCAGAGAGCTGACTGTGAATGCCTGCATCCAGCAGCTGAGATTTGGATTATCAGCAGTAAACCAGGGGCAAAGGCAGGTTTGATCATACTGCCCCCTCCCCCTTATAAGGCATTCTGAAATAAATGTAGAGGTACAATTTTACTACTTCCAGTTTACAAGAAGACAGGAAATATGCCTATAGTGCTTGAACTAATTGGGATGTTAGAATACTTTAATATCCTTTCCCCTCATTTGCATATACCAGATATATCTGCATGGTAGAGCTGTGCGAAAAAGCACCATTTCATTTTGACTTCTGTTTTGCCGTTTCAAAGGGACAGTGTTTCATTTTGACATTTCATTTCATTTTAAAGCACTCTTCCGTTTCGTTTCCTCAAAACTGTTTTGCTGATTCAATGCATTTCGACATTTCACCCATAGGCTATAAGGTGGAATCATGAAACAGCCTATAACTTGGTCATTTCTTGCCTGATTCAAATGAAAACATCAGAGAGGGTAGCCCCTTCTGAGGCTGCAATGTTTCTCAAGGTTCAAGGAGATAGGTGCAGGGTTTTCTGGGAAACTGCACCTCAAAATCTTGAAACAAAAACTCATGTTTCTTGTAAGTGTGAAGACACAGCTGGGTGAAAACAGCAAGCATGGTAGCCCCTGCTGAGGCCACAAAACCTGCCAAAATTCAAGGAGATAGGTGCAGTGGTTTCTGGGAAACTGTACTTCAAGCTGCTACAAGTAAAATTCATGATATGTGTGACTTTGTGTGTATGTTAAGGCATGCTATCACTGGCAGTGGGGCCTCTAGATGACACAGTAGTGTGCCCCAATGAGGTCTCCTCCTCCCCTACAGTCTCAGCTCAGTCCACTACTTTAAATAACAACAAGTAAGTAAGTAGCACAGTAGCACTAGCATCTCAGGCAGTCAAACTGTCACAGACTAGAGCTTTTCTTTCCTTTCCTGCAGGAGCTTCTTCTTCAGTGGCTGCCAGAGAGCTCTCCCTGCCAGCCCCAGCCCTGGGGCTTAGATATGCCCAGGCTCCTGCCTCCTTCCTCCTTCCAGTCAGCTGACCAGGGACAGGTGCTGGGGGTCTTGGTCTAAGGACATGGCACTGGCAAACAAGGTTCTTTTGGGTTAATCTGATATCTTTTAGTAGACCAACTGAATAGTTGGAGAAATATATCTTAGCAAGCTTTCAGGTTGAAAAACCCTTCATCAGGCTGAGGAAGCACCTGAAGTTGGTGTGTGTGCTGTTCCTGGATGGAAGGAATAGTAAAGAAGCCAGAGGCTTTCTTGCAATGCGGGCAAGAAAGCCAGTTATTGAAAATGGAAATGAAGGCATCAGGGGGTGAGGTACAGGCTGGGGTGGGGGGAAAGGGGGATGTAGAAGGTAGCAGTGGAGAGGGACCTGGGGAGTTGGATGTCCGGCAGGTTGTAGTGTGTTAGAATTCCAATGTCAATATTGAGTCCATGAGTTTCTGTACCTAGGAGGTTGAAGTAAAGTTCATAAGCTCGTCTGTGAAAAGTGGTTTGTAAATTCAAAGAAGCACTGAACCTCAATGACCTCATCACCAGAAGCCAACTTCCTACAGCCCAAAACACACTGAATGGATCCAGGCCATGCCATGACAAGACATGCAAAACCTGCCAACAATATCTCCAGTATGGAGATATCTTCACAATGCAATACATATCTCTATCTGGGCACCAAGTGTCCTGATGGAAACTGCGTAGGAAACACCAAGCAACAACTGCACACCAGAATGACCGCACACCAAAAATCTATCAAAGACAAGAACACTACCTGTCTCCAATCTCTCAGGCCTGATCCTCAAAGGGAATATACAAACCATTTTTCATAGACGAGCCTATGAACTTCCAGCCTGAGACACTGGAGGTAGGTGCCTGAATTTCCCCAGTCCAGACGGAATGTCTGTCCAATTACAAACTGGTTCAGCCTAGCCAGGTTAGATTAACCAGCAAAGAGTGAATCAATTCAGGCATGGGCTTTTTGAATGTCTGCCTCTAGCCTATGAGTTTTTAATTGAAAAAGCAGATTCAAAAAGTATGTAAGACTACATGAAAAGTTGTATGGTAGGAAGAGGAGAGAGGACCTCCGCTCATTTAAATATGAAAAAGAATGACATTCTCAAATTCCTGATATTACATGCATTATTGCTTTTTATAACCAAATGTATTTTTCTTATTCTTCTTTTAAAGCCATCTAAGGTTGATAAATGTAGGGATTTGTTTGTTTTATTTGTTCCTGAATTTTTTTGCTCAGATCATATTTAAATAGTAATTATTTAAACCATTTAAGAAACACTTTACCAATTAATGAAACTTGTTCTGAATTAAATTAGTCTTGACATTTATGGCATCACTGGAAGATTGCTTCCCTGGAGTCTGCCAGTGTGTACCAGGCTACTTGTCATCATGTTATTCATTAGCTAGCTTCCTTCATGATCCACATGTACTCTACAGATTAATCCTGTGAGCTGCACAGCTCAACAGGCTATTAAGAAGCTATTAAATATGCAACCAATATGCTTTATAATTCCAAATTTAAAATAATGTCTTCACTATTCAGCCAACCACATGTATATTCTGGAGTTACAAACTTTTGAGTCTAAGAATACACTAAATAACTGTGTTCAAATCAAAAATGGCTTGATGAGGGTTTTTTTTTTTTTTTGTAAATACATATTTATCTGCTAGACAAGGTTCCCTGGGTGAATTTGATATCTTTTATTAGACCAACTCAAATAGTTGGAGAATAGTTATTAAGCAAGCTTTCGGGTTCAAAAACCCTTCATCAGGCTAAGGAAGTTTCAGCAGTTGGTGTGTGCTCTTCCTGGATGGAATGAAAAGTAAAGAAGCCAGGGGCTGGGCTGGGGAGTCAGTTGCCAGGCAGATTATAATGTATCAAAAATCCAGTGTCTATATTTAGTCCATGGTCTCTAGTATCCAGGAGGTTGATGAAATGGAGTTCATAGGCTTGTCTCTGGGAAGTGTTGTGTAAGTTTTCCTTTAGGGTCAGGATTGAGAGATTGGAGAGAGAGTGGCCCTCCTGTGAGAAATGTGCCCCCACCGGTAATTGGGTATTTCTGTCTTTGATAGATTTCTGGTGTGCATTTATCTGCTATGCTTTTCATAAAGTATCGTTCTTCATATTATAACTCTTTTAGCATAAATAATATGAAAATTTTACCAAAGAAATTTTAAAATATATGAACCTTTACATTTTATAAATATCTAAGAAGTCTGAATTTCTGCATTTTCAGACTTCTTGATTGAAATGTATACATGTATAAACCTGTGAATTACTTGTATGCATAGGAAGTACCTTTTAATTTGTGTATGAGTACAGTATGTGACTTCCAACCCAATGGTTTATTTGATGCTAATCATTGTAGAATACTTTGTCTCTCTCAAGTTGGTAGGTCTTTACCTTAAAAATAAAACAAATGCGTAAAAGGTGTGTAATGTAACTTTTTACAAATATCTTCTTACAATTGACACTCTTATGCAGGAAAGATTTTTGACATAAGAGTAGCAATATTTAATCTATATTCTGAAATGATATAACCTTTTCACTAAATTTGTATTTTCCTGTTGTAAATTTTCCTTAGATACATAAGACATTTTCTTTCTATTTTCCATTCCTCCGTACTTTCCTCCATTCACTATTTGCAGGTATTACATTTCTCTCTTACTCTTGTCCCCACCATGATTACTACACTATTTTAAATTAAAATGTTAGGTGAACATATTTATGTCCACCCTACTGACAGAATTACTATGGAAGTGATTTTCTTTGTTGTTGTCAGCAGTTCCTCAATTCAAGGATGCATCTCTACCAAGGTTCATTGATGGATCCTGAGGTAACTTAGGAGTCCTGTCCTTGATGAACAGATCAGTCTGAAGATGTTGCATATATTTCTGCAGGGGAAAGTAGATTGTGGGCTACTCCTTTTCCTTCTCCCATGCGGTCTTCTCTGCTTCAGGGAAAGATGTTTTATCGCAAAGTGGGATGCCACTTTATTGGGATTGTGGCACCATTGGAGATGATTAGCAACCAGATCACCCTAGCTCTTGATGTTGACATCTGTTTTCTTGAGGTATGACAACAGGTATGCCTTGTAGTGCTTACTCTGGCCATTGTGAGATCTTAGGCCATAATTAAGCTGGGAGTAAAGCACTTGTTTGGGGAGTTGAGAGTAAGGCATCTTCACATAATGTCTGGTTCAGGATCACTGACTCAATGCTGGTAATATTGGCTTCAGCAAGAATGCTGGTGTTTCTGCCGTGATCTTCCCAATTGATATGGAAGATGTTCTGGAGGCATCATTGGTGATAACTCTATAGGCTCTTCAAATGATAATGGTAGGTTTCTGATGTTTCACATGTATAGGGGAGAGTGGAGATGATGACTGCACTGTAGACCTGGATCTTTGTGTTTTTCAGCAAATCATAATCAATAAGGACAAGCCAAAGCAATTTCCTAAAGGAGACACTTGCACACCAAATCCTGTGCTGGCTTCCCTCATCAATGTTTATTCTCTGAGAAAGGTACATACCAAAGTAGGAAAAGTGCTTGCCTACCTTCAGGGTCTTTCCTCAATGGTAATTTGGAGAGGGGAGTCACATTTGTGGTATAGGGAAGGCTGCTAGAGCACTTTAGTCTTCTTTATTTTGAGAGAGTCCAAAGTTTGGTGGGCTTCTGTGAAGAGATCCAGCATGGTTTGCAGGTTTTTCTCAGTGTGCACAAGGATGGCAGAGTCATCAGCATATTGAAGGCCAAGGATGCATTTTTGAATGCTTCGGTCTTTGACCAAAAACATCCCAGATTGAAGAGCCCTCCACCCATTTGATATTCTATGTCAATTTTGCAAGGAAGGCAGTCTTTAATGAGAACCAAGATGACTGTCAAAAATGGGGAAGAGCTGGAGTGATGACACATCCTTGCTTGACCACAGTTCAGATGCCAAAATGATGTGTCTGCTATCTACTATGTAGAACAGTTGCAGTCATCTATCTGGTTATGAAGAAGCCTCAGGACCTTGATGTACTTTTCAGGATGCCCAAATGTGGCCAGTACTTTCCACAAGGCTTCATGGTTGAAGAAATCAAAGCCCTTAGTAAGGTCAATGAAGGCCATATACAAGTCCTGATGTTGTTCCCAACACTTTTCTCAGACCTGTTGGGCAACAAAGATTATGTCATTTGCCCCATGGGATGGTCTGAAACCACAATGAGATTAGTCAAGACTTCCTAAGCACAAGGTAGAAGATGGTTCAGGAGGATGCAGGCAAGGATTTTTCCTGCTGTGGCAATACCTTGATAGTTCCGACACACAAACTTATCTCTTTTCTTAAAGACACTCACAATGTTGGGATTCCTTAGGTCCCCAGGGATCTCTTTGTTGTTCCAAATTTGTGGAATCTTGGTACCAGTTCCCCACTACTAGCTTTGTAGATTTCAGCAGGTATGCCATCTGCTCCAGCAGACTTGTTGTTTTTGGTTTCCTTGATGGCACACCAGGACTTCTAGGATAGGAGGGTTGTTGAAGAATCCCCTGTCAGGGTGTTGGGAGGTAGCCTCAGTGGTGGTATCTGCCACAGTCAACTCATGATTCAGGTGTGCTTCCATGAGATCTTTCTGTCTATCTTATGTAGATGCCTTGTCTTTGAGGAACATCATACCAACCTGTGATCACAGGAAAATAGGACTGTGGGAAGTTGAGCTGTAGATGGCTTGCATTGCCTGGAAAAAAATGAGGCATTTCATGTTTATCAGCACAGAGCTTTGGGTTTATCTTGTCAGCACTGATTTTTGATTTCCTGGATCCTCCTTTGAGTTTGGCTTTGAGGGACTTATATGTCTTCCTCTGCTGAGATGAGGTGCCCAGCAAATCAAACAAACTATAAGTGGAGCTCAGCTTTTCCACATAACAAGTCTAACTTCATTCATACTAGGCATACTGAAGGAAATTCAATTCTACATATTATAATATAAATTCAAGTAAGTCACTTTTTTATTGAGTGATATCCTCTCAAAAATATTTTCAGCCCCCTTAAACTAGAATTCTAAGCATGAAAGGTGTACCACAGGGTTATGTTTTGAAATAATATACAGACTAGTTTTAAGACTGTTAGCAAAAACATGAAATATTGATTATGTTAACACCACCTTCTGCCTGAAGGTTGGCTAGGTATATTAACAATTTAAAATGAGCATTTTAGTAGAGTGACTTTATACCTTAAGTATATACCCTTCTCTCACTATCTTTCATATAAGAGCCACAAATTAAATCTGTAGGGTAGAATGGTTGTTGTTACGATCAGGGAGATTTGGGATAGGGAGAGTTATAAACATTGCACTATCAACCACTTTTGCTGAAATAGAGTACTATATGAGTACTTCAGTTCCTGTTAACTCCTGGAATTGCAACAGAACAGAAATTACAGTCACAAAAAGAATGTCTGCACAAGGCAGCAGAGAGAGCATATATAGCTAGGTTGAATAGCAGGCGTCTGTGGGTCAATTAGGTTCAACATGGAGAAGAGGTACATCTTTGAATTGAACATATACCCTGTTGCCTCTGCTTCTGGGGTTCTTGAACTCTGATAGGAAGGGGTTTTGAATTCTGCTATTAACATGGGGCAGTTTGGGTTCTTAAAGTTTTGAACTGAGGCAGTTCAGTTTATGATGCAGTTACATGAGGAGCATGTTTAATTGCAAGCATTGTTTTTGAAACAGGTCATGAAATATTGGGCAAAAAGACTGGATGTAACAGAAAGGTTAGATTAGGGCATACATGAGAAAAACAAATTTGTGACTGAGGGTAGGAATATGGATAAGTGAATATATTGAGAAGAAGACAATAAAGAGAGATGGGTGAAAAAGATGGATGAAAGAGAAAAAAGTTGAAAGAAGAGTCCAGGGCTCAGGCAAAGAGTGAAGAGGCTACTTGGGATTAAATACTTTTTTACCTTACCCATTACTGTCTTTTTTTTTTTAATTTTGAAGAGAGCTGAGTGCTCAAGGAAGAACAAATAGGTCTCCTTATTATTTTCCTTTTAGGTTCTCTTTTTTCTTAGCAACCCTGTCTAAAGAGAATCCCTCCATACAAACCTCATTGGCTGAAAAGTGCTTTAACTTACATTTATTGCTAACTTGGAAAAATTAGTCAAAGTTAAAGAGGGTAACTGCTGCTCTAGCATTTATTTTAGGCCCCAGCTGCCACTGTTTTGTGGGAAACTCCTAAGATTAGATTTGGTTATGTAAAATGACACATGGTTATTGTGTAACTTTTATTATTAGAACAGTTCTGTAAGTTTGGCATTATACAGACAAATAGAAACATGATCCATTCCCTGAAGAGCTGAAAAGAGATTAGACAGAACGCAATAAGAGATAACAGTGAGCCAGAGGAGGGAGAAGGGAAGAGAGAATCCCAACAGTAAGAGAACATTAGCACTTTAATTGCTCTGAATTCATCTTGATGGAAATGAGTTAATATTCCTGACACACATTAATATTTAATTTTCCTGCATTGACAGGGGCATATTCTGCTTTCAAGTACTAAATGGCTCTTAAAACCACTGACTATTATACTAAAAGAGCTCTTTTATACCTTTTTATGTGGATGGGCCTCATTCTGCCAACATCTGGCATATACAAGTTCAATTGTATTGAACAAGAATCATGAGTGTACAATCATGATTTGCCTCTCCCAAAACATCTCAGGGAGTACCTACAAGGTAGTGGCAACGTGGCTAGCCTAGATACACTGAAGCACACCGTGCCCACCTAGTCCAAATCCAAATATTCATCATAGAGGCATCCTTCACGTTCATTTTTGAGTATGACAGAGACCAGGTCAAGAGGGGCTGCAGACATTTCTGAGAAGCCTCACCCATGTTTCCAGGTTTGGAGTGTGTCTGCAGCAATGATTGTGTAAGCCAACTACCACCATGCTGTAGACACATTCCAAGATGATTTGGGAGAGTCAGTGGCCTTTATCCATCTTTTAGCATGATAGTCCACACTGATGCCCAGTGCTACAACAATGTAGACATGTCTACTTAGATCACACTACTTAGAGGGCAATAACTGTTGTGGTTAAAGCTCCAGAGGAGCTTCTGTATACAAACCAGTTCCATCACAATAAATCAACCTTGTATGGAGAATCCTCTTGAATCACGTTGTTTCCCACAAGGTTAACGCAGTGAGAACAATATTTGGCTGATGTTTTTTGTTCTTTAGCTAAACTAAAAATGAAGTACTTCTTTTCTCATTCAAATTCATGCAAGTATAAAGGACTCTATCAAAAGTTTCAACATACATACGGTGATGGATAAAGATGTTTGTTTACAGATGTTTATTATTACAGCTCTAAATATGTCCCTTCTAAGCTCAACAGTGAAGTATTGCACATGACTTGAACTTAGGGCTTAACTTGAGGGGAAATAATCATTTTATTCCAAGCAGTGGGTGATTACAGTCCATAGAATTATAGAAAATTAGGGATGGAAAGGACCTCAGGAGGTCATTTAGTCCAAAGCATGACCATCCCCAACTAGATTGTCCCATCCAAGGCTTTGTCTATCTGGATCTTAAAAACCTCCAAGGATGGAGAATCTACAACCTCTCTGGATAACCTGTTCCAGTGTTTTCCTACCCTCCTAGTGAGAAAGATTTTTCTAAGGTCTAACCTAAACTTCCCTTGGCTGCAATTTGAGACCATTGCTCCTTGTTCTGTTATCTGCCACCACTGGGAATATTCTAGCTCCATCCTCTTTAGAACTATCCTTCAGGTAGTTGAAGGCTGCTATAAAATCCCCTCTCTGTCTTCTCTTCTGCAGACTAAATAAGCCCAGTTCTCTGAACCTCTCCTCAGAAGTCACGTGCCCCAACCCTGTAACCATTTCCATTGCCTTCCATTGGAATCTATCCAATTTGTCCACAAATGTCTATATATTAAACTTACTGTGCTCAGCTACAGCATCTTCAACTATGTTGTGGTGCTTCAGGCAACAAAGCAGTGTAGCTGTCTTTGTGAAGTACTGTGGGCTGGCTGACAGCCCGTGGACATGTATAACTCTAAAAACCTTCTAAAGATCTAAGAGTGTAGATGTACATGCCACTTGAGAATGATTTAAACTATCTGGAATGCTTCAACAGCATACTGGGAAAATCAAGTACTATTTTTAGCTGATCCTCCTTCAGCTGGTTCAACGTTATGTGCAGACACAGAGCATTCCATGTCTAATGTCTGGTCAGTCCTCCAGCCGTCCCAGATTTCACCATTCCTTACCCCTGCCTTCACCTCATTCAGGGTAAGGGGATGCTCTGGAATGCGCCCAGGAGTCTACAGTCAAAACATGTATTATATCCAGAGACCACAGTCCTCAAGGCTCCCATGTCAGTTTCACTGCCCTGCTAGAGGTTGCACTCTGGGATTGCAGGCTCCTTTGGGTCAGGGGTCGGTTGGGTTGGTTGAAGAGATGACTGGTGCTGGGCAGGAGGGTCTGTTTGGCTCCATGTTTGGGGTTCATGGAAGGGTGTGTGTTCTAGGGTTCACTCCCCACACCAAGATATTCAGTCACTGCCTTGAAAGTCATGGTGTCAGTTTCACCTGCCTGCTATAGACCCTGCACTTCAGGTTGCCAGGTTCCTTAGGGGGAGCCACACAGTTCCCCATCATGTGGCAAACCCTCCACTGCTATTCACTGGCCCATATGATTCTGGAATCCCTCTGAGTGTTTTTTTTTGTCATGGGGTCCAGGGTGTCCATTCCCCTCCCCCCCACCCCAGCATCCCCAGCCACCTAGATTTGGTGAAGTGTCATGTTCTTCATTTAACTCGGTCTTTCTTTAATTCTTTAATTTTTCTTCTTTTCTTTTTTTAAGAAGAGGGAGCAGGAATTGCAATTGTGGGCCATGGTGTCTTCCTCTTTCTTGGCATCCAGTCAATCTGGGTCTTCCTCCCCCTCTAGGGAAATCCAGAGGAAACTAGGCACTGATATCTGGAAGGCATGATGGTCTGGGTACTCTACCACCCCCAATGATGTTTCTGAAGCAGTGAAATCCCTAGTTAGAGCCCTTTACAACGTAGGTGCAGACACTTCTGTCCAGGGACAATTGTGAACCAGTTCCCAAGCAGTGATATTCTTGCAAGTGCTCAGGTATTATGTCTATCTGCACCCTTACACTCACCAGTGCTAATTAGCCCACCTAAAAAGCTTCACAGACTAGCTACACTTTTACCAATTTAGGAAGCAGATTACTGAGAACAACTCAGTGGTTATAGGGAGCTACTGCTGAGCACCTTACTGTGTAGACTTGGCTTTTAGAAAGAGAGTTTTATTACTATTAATTCTACTTCTACTACTACTTCTATTATCTTTTTAGCTATCTCTCTTATTGGTGAGAGCTATATAAACTTGTTAAATGGTTAAGATTGCTATGGCTGCCTTTAACACCAATTAAGCCTGATGTCGTCCGCTTAGCGCTGAATATCAATCCACCATCTCACAATTTGAGGATAAGATTCGTTTCCAGCTACTCTCTAGTCAAAGCAGTGTTGGAAGGTTTAACTACAGAAGGTGACTAGATCAATTCAGTCCTGCCAGTCTTGGACCATGTAGGGCCACCAAAATATAGTTTGATGGTTAATTTACTAAAAGTTCATTATCTGATGCATCAGGTTTTGAATATCAGTGTGTATTGTATACTTATGATGTGGTCCCCTGATTGTGGGAATAAGCACTAAGGATCATTATCTTGGGGATAGTGACAGTTGCTTAATGTTCGCCCCAGGAGTAGATTGGTAATTGTAATGGTGTAAACTTAGATTGTCTTGTTTTAACTGACTTTTGGGGTTAACTTTGGTATACCTAGAAATGCCTGGCTCATTCTATATGGTCCCATCTACATGAGACCCTTTACTCAAGATTGGAGCTAATTACTATGCAGTAAGCATCACTATCTATACATGCAGATGCTTACTGCACAGTAATTTTCTCTAATCATGAGTAAATTTGCTACTTGAAGATGAAAGTAGAAAATTTACTCTAGAGTATTTGTTGTGCAGTAGAACATGTGTAGACGCCTGACCGGGAGCACATTTGCTCCCAGTCAGCTGGGCAACAGGGGTGGGAGATTGCTCCCTGCCTCCAGGAGCTGCTTGCAGCCAAGCTGGGCTCTGCCACTGGACCGTGGGCAGGGACTATGTTCCCATGCCCCGACGAAAGGGAGCTCCCATCCCATACTTCATGATTGGGGAAAGTGGAGCTGGGAGATCCTTGTCTCCCTGCCCAAGCTCTGTGTTTGTAGGGCTCAGGCTGGGATCTCCCAGCCCAGGCCCTGTGACTGCAGGTCAGGGCTGGGAGAAAAGGATGTCCCAGGCCAGGCCCCACAATCTCATTGCAGGGCTACAGGGAGCAGAAGCAGCCTGCTGCTAGGAGCAGCAAATCTGCTCCCACATCCCTGTACATGTAGATGCATGCCCAGGAGAGTTTACTCTATAATGCTTTACTTTAGTAACTATCTATTCTTATATAATAAAGGGCTTATTCTGTCTGTCTGTCTGTCCATAATGCTTTTGGAGGACTCTGATTGGTTAGTGAAACAACCAATCAGAATGCAGAGTGCCACCATGGTGGTGGGGATGGAGGGTACAGAGCAGGGGGGGGCAAGACCAGCAGCAGTGGCCTTGCCCCTCCCCACTCCGTCCCTGCTGTCATGGTGGTGTCATGGTGATGCTCCACCACCACCAAGGAGCAGGGCCAGGGAGGGGGTGAGGCCAGCGGCACTGGAGACAGGAGCAGTGCAGGGTGCTGGTGGAGGGGGATGGAGGGGACAACAGGCAAGCTTCCCCCCGACTCCTGGGAGGTGGCGGCAGCACGAGGTGGTGGGTGGCAGCACTCCGTCCTCCTCCCCCACTCCCCGTCATTCTTGATGGACAATTGGCTAGTAGATGTATTTTGATTTAAGTAATTACTGTGTCAGCATTAATCTAGGTACTTTTCTATGCACCTGTCAACTTTTCTTATAAAGAGTCACTCCTTTATCTTGCTTGTTTAGTGATGTAAACCATAGCTACATATAGTATTCAAGCATCTTATAAGAACTGATGCATTTATTCTCTTAATCATCCTGTGAAGTGTGTTGGCCCAATGGTGGGGACGGAGGGTACGGACCGGGGGGGCAAGTGGATTATCTGAGACAGAGAGTATAACTTGCACATTTAATTTCACAAAGGAATCTGACAGTGTTGGGAATTGAATCCAAAACTTCCAAGCTTCTCTCAGTGACACAAAGCTATGACTATCTACCTTTTTCTCTCTTGTTATGTTGAAATTTTAGCTGTGTAACTTTATATTTCTGTACTATTTCTGCTTACAGAATACAATTCAGAGATACTGGTTCTGAAATATATCCATTTACACCAAAGTATTTGTAATCACATGATTACCCCAATGATTGTCCCTCAAACTGCAACAAATTAGCTTTTGGGACTGAATAAAAAAGAAATAAAATTCTATAAACCATTTCTTCTCCACTGCTGTACCTGGACTGAAATGTATTTCTAAGGGGTTTTATTTCTGGCTAAAACAGACTTAGTGTCAAGAACCTGTATGGGGATTCACACTGGTTAAATCTTGGCTTTTCTTGCTTCTTGTGGATTTATTATTATTTTTTTTTTAGCAAGCCTATTAAATACTCTGCTGTCACCTTTGTAGCTATTCCCTTTGTAAAATTATGGTGAATAATTCTGTTGATACTAAAAAAGCATGCATGCTTAATGTGGGGGAAATGTTTTAAAAATGAAATGCTTTTCTGTTTAGCACTTAACTACCAAGGTAACAGATGTCTAAATAACACCCAAGAATCAAACATCAGAATCAATTAACTTGTTATTGAGTGTTATCATTGAACTTGATGCTGCGGAAATATATGGTATGATTTGATCTCATCTCCAAGGTGTTTACAATCTAAATATAAATAAAACACACAATGTACAATAGTAATACATTTCATAGACCAAAACTGAGGGGAAAGA
>NW_005842482.1:410516-414881 GCF_000455745.1 Alligator sinensis
AAAGAGTGCCTTTGCGATGAATGCTGAAGAGAGGTCTTTGAGAAATTAGAAATAAAGGTTTAAATGCAAAATTTTAAGTTGTTTTTGTTAATTTCTGAGAGATTTCAGTAGTGAAACTAAACAAACTTTTTAAAGCTGAATTTAATTAATATTAGAATATGCCTGGTATTTTGTAATGCATCTTGATATCCACAATGTCACTGGGACCAGAATCTACAACATTTTCAGTATTAGGTTGAATACTAGGTTTTAGATGCCCTGGAAATTAAATGTCTCTGTGTTATTTTCTGTGCTACCAGGGCCTGAGTGGTCCTACAGAGTTACTACAGGATTTACAATTTCAGTTGACAAGTCATAAGCAAACAGAGATGATGATTCACTGTTCTGTGCAACCGCAAAGCATCATAACATGCCTCAGGATTAGAAATAGTGGACTAGCTGCCCTATTCCTCTTCATACAGTGTGCAAAGCTATTTAAAGTTCCTGATCCATTTGTACAATTGTAGAGCTCTCCTATTGAATTCTACTCTCCGTGTTTTCATTCAGTATAAAAAAGATATATTATCCCTGATTGGTCAGAGAGGACCTATGGAGGTCAATAGCTCTCCAAACCAATTTTCCCAGCTCTCTACCCCACTGCTAGTAATACTTGTTACTATCCCTTCTCAATTCTAAAGCATTCATTTATGGGTCCCCTTTGAACTTTCGAACATTATAAAACTGGCAGTTTGCACAGCTAACACTTAAATGACAAATATTCCAAATGGAGTATGGGCCATGCTGATGATTTTCAAAAAGCTAAATGATACCTTCCCCTGTGCAAATGTGCATATTGGGCAGAGAGCTGGACAAGGTATATGGGATCTTTCCACCTCCCAGTCAGGATCACACTGTAATTTGGGAATACCAAGAAAGAGAGGGTTTTGAGAATAGATGACATGGCCTACAGTATTATATGAAGGTGAAATTATGGATAATAGCCACAGCTTCTCTGCATTCTGTTCTCTAATACTGTACCAAGACCTAGCAGAGCTATAGGTGGGAAATACAGCCAAAGCATAAGTGATGCTATCCCTAGTATCCAGAAGACAATATTTTCCCTAATATTAGACTATAGCTGCATACATGCCTGCATCCTTATGCTCCCATGTGATTGCACAACCCCACTAGTTTCATTTTACAATCCAAGATGCTGAGATGGAAACCAGGTAGTATCCAAGATACAAATATCAAATATACTGTACAACTGTCATTCCACCAAATGCGTGAAGAATCCTTCATACTCCCACTCCCTTTAGGCATTTAAAAAACCAAATAAAAATAAATAAATAAAGCCTACAAGGAAGAAAAATTACTGGAACTCAATGTATATACCTCACTCTGCACAGCAGGGTGAGTGCTCCATGCCTCAAGGTAGACCTTCAGAGATGAATCTCTGCTGGGCCTGATCAAAAATGAAAACTAACAGTGTTTCTTGATGCCTTTCATCTAGGACTCTGCAAATCTAGGAAACCCCAGATCGGGTAACATTTTCTAGGGCAGTCCATGCAGTTTTTACTTTGAAGCCAGATAATGTATATGAAACATCCATAGGGCTGTGACTGTCATGGAGATTGATCTAATGGCTCTAAACCTCTGGCATATTATTCAAGCCCAGCCCATTATGGCAGCCCTCTTTTCAAGAGAACAGTGTTCCTTTGGCATCTGGGGATGCCTGTTCAGTAACAGATTCAGCTCCCAAGCAGCCTAGACTTGATCCAGTAGCACCACAGTCAGATATGCCAAACAGATGCAGTCATTAAATTAGTTATCTACATGGGAATTTGGGTGCCTAAATAACAAAAGCAGTCCAGTTTTCATGAGGTATTTGCTGCTTCAACTGCAAATAACTTAGTTTAATTTATTTTGGATGTATTCTGCATTACCTATCCATGTTTCCAGGGTTATTAACTAATGACTATCTAACAAAGTGATCAGAGCTAGCTAGCTCTACATGGTGCTACATTATATTGTATAGCCATACCCATAGCCTATATCACTGTTAGATCACAATTAACAGGTCTAACTCTCCTACCAAATGTCTGTGCTATTCTTCCAGGGTACAAGAAGCATTGTCTACCTGCTTAGGAAAAATGCCAATTTCGAATTTATGCAAGGCATAAATGGAGTAGATTAATGGCTATTTTTAAGCCTTAGACATGAGCTGCCAAGCTTGAAAAAAACAGTTGTATGATCCCTCTTAGATGTAGCTGCTCTTCTCCATTCAGCCATTTAGAAGGGACACAGCTTGATAGCTATCTGTAGTGGGATCCACACTAATACTGATTCAAAGAAAGATCCATTACTTACCCTATAATTGTGGTTTGCAGAGGTAGTGTATTGGTGCAGATCCTATGGCACCTCATTCATCCCTGCTTTCAGAGTTAGCCACTAAGGTGGGCAGCAAATTTCAGGAAAATGGGGAAAAGGTTGCAGCTGCTCTGACCTTTACGTACTTGCAGGGGAGCACAAGGAAGTATAGCGCAAATGTATGACCCTGGCAGGCACTGCTATTCAAAAGAATTTAATTAACATATATAAGGTTCATGGTCATCCAGTGTGGGATCCACACATGACTACAACAACTCAAAGAACTACTGTAGGGTAGAGAACACATCCTTTGGAGAAATGCTTGACTAAAGGTGTTCTTTTCCTGATCCACTTGCATTTCAGTGCAATTTCACTACAATCTAGTTTATAGCCTAAACACTGGCAAACCTTAGATTGCCGTCTCTTTGGAGCACAGATTCTGTCTATCTTTGTTTGTATAATATCAAATACATTGATAACACTCAGTAGTAAATCAAGTTAATATATTTGACTCCCCCAACTACTACTAAGTTACCTGTCAACATGGTAGCCAAGTGCTGATTAAACAGCATTTTACTGTTTAGAATATATCCTAAAATACAATCCTATACAGTAAAATACAATAAAATCAATACAATACAATACAATAAAATCCTATGCATAGATAAATCCTTATTCTACCTTGTGGGAATATACATGTAATACTCACAGGGCACATCTATATGAAACACTACTGCACAGTGATTACTGCACATTTATTTAGTACTGTATAAGGAAGTACTAAAGCAATGCACAGTAACTGGAGTTACTATGCAGTAGCACCAGCAAACACCTTTTAAGTTATGCTGTGCAGTAGCCTGATACTGTTGCCCAGTAGTGTCTCAGCACGGTTTTTGCCATGCAATGCTACTGCACAGTAGTATCAGGCTACTATTCAGTCAGTGTCTCATATAGATGTGCCCACAATTTAGTTTTTGGTATCTAGTCTATTGGAAAGGCTCAATGCCTGATGCCTGATATAAACAGATACTTTCACATATGGCTATTGGTCAGCCAAAGGCAGAAATTTAACTGAAATCTGGATAACCTATAAAATACAGGGGGGCAGGGAGATGGGGCTGCTGAGCTGCTAGGTGGCAAGAGCATGCAGACTGGGAAAAAATACTGGTTCTCATCTCTGCCCTGGTGTGAGCATTTTGCTCTATGCCATGCAGCAAGCATGATGATTCCAGCCTTGTGCCCTGGTTATTCCTTCCCTCCCTCCACCCTTGGGCCAGCACAGGAGTACTAGGGTTGAGCGGAAGGTCAGGGGAGAAGTCAAGACTCTCTTACTTCTCCCCCAACTTCCCAAGCCACACAAGCTAGTGGAAACTGCCAGGGAGCAGGGAACCAATTGTCAAGTAGCATGGGAGAAATTCAATTAACTGTATGTAACCCCTGCAGTGACCGAATTGAATTTTTCCACTGTCTGGAATAAGAGCATGGTGCAGTCTGCCAGTGAGCTCAGGGGAGCTGAGAATAGCTTGGCAGGCTTTGTAGGACTGAGCCCTCAACTTCAGTACGTCCCCTCATCCCAGCCAGCACAGCCCCTGTTGCCCCAATGAATCCCCATCTCCTTCCTCCCTCCCCCAACCCAATCCCAATTCATTGAGGCTCATGTAAGATTTTGATTGGTTCATTTTTTTTTATTATTATTGTTTTTTTCCACCCCTTTCCCTTTTACTTCTCCCCAGCCCCTTCAATTTAAACATTTTTTCAAGATTTTCCCCCTCCTGCCCATGCTTCAGCTTGGCTCCTGTTGCTGTGGATGGAAGGAAGCCACAGCCAACTTGCTGTTTTCTCTGTCTCTGACTTGCATGTAACCTCCTGTAACAGGGAACCCATACCTTCTTACCTGAGAGGAAGGGAAGTGGGAGAGAGGTGTGGCAGAGCACCTTCGGAGTGCTCACCATGTGGCAGGGGCTTCAGTAGTCTGGGATAAAGCCAGCAGGGAAGGCAGCCAAGTGAAGCCCCCCC
>NW_005842482.1:414912-425200 GCF_000455745.1 Alligator sinensis
CCCCCCGCCCCCCGCATGTCATTCTAAGGGGGGAGGTGTGTGGCAGAGCACTTTTGGGGGTGCTTGCCACTTGAGGGCTCTCACAGGCTCTGAGGGGAGCCTGCTTTGTAGGAGCAGCAGGGGGAACCTCCCCCAGGTACTATTTTAAGGGGGAAGGTGTGTGGCAGGGCACTGTTGGTGCCTGCCACTTTAAGACCAGACCCAAGCAGCCAGATCTCTGGCCACCCATATAAACAGGGAAGTTCGCTGCTGGCAAGCCAGGAAGTAACATTGCCTGGCTGCAAGGCTCCATAACATCCTGGAGGTAGGAGCAGGAGCTGTAGGGGATGGTTTGGAGACTCCTGGTCCTGGGCATGACCTAAAACTGCATCTTGCTGGGAGTGGGTGGCCTGGTGGGGCTCTCAGTGGTGCAGGAGCCCCCAGGAAATGCCAGGCCAGTTACCACCCCAGTGAAATGTGAGTAGGGGCATCTTAACCCTAGCCCTCACCTTCGGGTGGGTCTGGTAACATCGGAGGTAGTGGGGGCCAGGCACAGCTGTGGCCACCTGAGCCCTGTGGGGTGCAAGATCCTGAGGAAAGGTAATTGGGGCCAGGCACAGCTATGGCCACCTAAACCTACCAGGGAGGGAAGCCCTGTGGCCCCAAGTGGAGGGGGAAGTGTGGAGCCCCAGTGAGAGGGGCAGAGATGAGTAGCCCCAGTGAGGGGGCAGCCCCAAGTGAAGGGAATAGTGTGGAGCCAGAAGCGGAGGGGGCAGCCCCAAGTTGGGCCCCAAGCGGAGGGGGCGGCCCCGGCAGGAGCCCCAGTGAAGGGGGGGAAAGGAGGGCTGAGAACCCAGTATGTTTATATGTATAGAGTTGCCCCCAGAAGGGGCCAGAGCAAGCTTAGACCCAGTCGGGTAATTGGCTGGCCACTACCCTGGGGAGGGGTGCGGGAGAGACCCAAAAGATGGTACATCTGCCACCCAAGGTATGAACTAGCTAAGTCTATGGCCTAAAGGGGCCCGCTCTAAGAGGAAGCAAGCTAGCATAAGTTGTCGATGCATGAAAGAGACCCTGTGCGAGGGGGTGGAGTGTGAGAGGCCCTCACAAGAGGAGGGCAGTATGAATGTGAGTGTGTCTGAGGCCCAACAATGAGGTCTAAACTTGGTCCGGCTGTAGGCCAGGAGCACTGTATCATCTGGATGCCATCTGTGAGGACTGGGCTGCAGTATAGGGGAGGATTGGAGCCACAGATAGCACCCCCTTGCATCGGGGCAAGAATGGGCAGCCTCTCACCTTAATTAGCATTGTAATTAATTAAGGACAAGGCATGGCAAGCAAGTCAGGTGGGTGACATACCCAAAGGCAAGTGGAGAAACTAGCACTGTGGCTAGTTGGGGAGCCCCACTTCCCCACAAGAGGGAACTGTGCCAGGGAACCAGGAGGCTCCTGCCCCATTAAAAAGATGCAGCAGTCTTGGCTGGCTGTGTGGGGTCACAACTGCAGGAGGACAGGCTGGCCTTGATTGGCAGGGAAAACCCTGTGCACAACTGGGGAAGGAACATGATCAAAAGGTGGCATGGCTTCCAGGCACATAAACCCAGGGCCTAAACCAGAGTAGGCAGTCTGACCCTGCAAGCTGAGGAGCTCCTTAGGAAGATGCCAGCAGTGGCTGGATTAACAGGCACCTGAGTTGTTCTCTGAAGAAGGGCTGAAGAGGGTAGCAGCCTGGCTCAGGGTCAAGGACCAGAGGGCTGAGAACTGAAGAAACAAACAACCCAGCCTGGGGTAAGACCTGAAGGCCCAAAGCAAGAGTCACAGGGGCCAGGGGCCCTGAGACAGAGAAAACCGACAGGGCTGAGACTGAGAGAACTGGGCCAGAATCAGTGGGCAAGGCTGGAGGTCTGCAGCCAGAGGAAACGAAAATGAAAGCCAAGAGGGCTGAGGCCCTACAAGGGGCAGATCAGTGTACAGATTAACCTCTGCAAGGCATGGGCATGTCTGTAGGCATGGAAGGAGGCCATGAATGCAGCCCTTATGGCAAGAAGGGTTTGGAGACAAAGAGAGAGAGCACCCTAGGCTTACTAGCCTTCAAGGGCAGACTCCCCTCATCATTTTCAATAACAAGTGCAGCAACCCAAAGCATCTTGCCTCTTATACCCCACCTCCACCCCTCCACCCCCATCCCAGAGGAGTGATAATCATGGCTCCTGTCCACACCGCAACACTGGCTCACTAGGGAAGTCATAGTTGTGCAAGTCTGAGAGCATTAAGCCTTATCCGCCAAGTGTTCTGAAACTGTTTTAACTTTCCATAGATTTAAAATGGTTTAAAGGTAACCTGTTAACAGCACCCTTTGTGCATCTTTACATGTGCTCTGGGAGTTGGGTGGGGGGTGCTTCAATTAGACTGGCTCTTGGAAGCTGCTGTATTTAAAGTGCCCACAGTGTCTCGTGTATTCAGAATCCCATACTTCAAACTGGCATTGGGGGTGCTTTAATTAAAGCTCATTTGAAGCACCTCCACCACCATTTTGAAGCACAGGGACACTAAATACACAAGATGATAAAGCTGCTTCTGCATACTAATTAGCATCCTCCAGTAATCTTGATTATTTGAGTCTGCTCCTACATGCTGTAATTATAGTGCATTGGAACAGACGTCCCACTAGTCTATAGGCACCCTTAAAGACTAACAAGAAGCATTTTGGTATTTTTTTCTAAGATAAGAATGAAACAAAGTAAATAAAACATATTTTTGGATAATTTAAGCATCTTTTCTTGTTTAAACTGTCAAATTATATTATGATCAGCATATTTCCAGTATCAGAAATATCTAAGCCATTTTTATAGAGTAAGGCTGAGATTTCTGAAAGTGCTATGGGGACTATGTTTTCAGGTCTGTCTCTATAAATTTTACAAACTCCTATACTCATTTTATGCTTACTTCTTGCTTGTAAGTATGGTTGAATAATGCTCATGTAATGCTTCCTGTGCTCTCCTCAACTTTTTTTTCAACTCCATATATGTTCAAGTTCCCAGATACAAGTGACACTGGACAGTATATCTGTATTCAAAATATTTAATAATGGTTTATGTTCAAAATTATAAATTATAATATGGATTGGCCATTAGAGAATGGAGGTGAATAGTAGGAGTTTTGTAATCTATTCTTCATTTCTGTGCACATATTCAGTGTAATATGAAATCCTCAATTTCTCACATCTGTTATGTTTACAAAGAAATTTCCTTTGTCTCTGCTTTCAATAATACAGTATATGTAGTTTTAGAATCATAGAAAATCAGGGTTGGAAGGGCCCACAGGAGGTCATCTAGTCCAACTCCCTGCTCAAAGCAGGATCAGCCCCAACTAGATCATACCACCCTTTAAAACAACACCACCTACCCCCTAAGATGACAGCTTAAAGTGGGCTGGCATGCTGTAAATTCTATGCTGCTGAGCAGCCTTGCCCACTGGCAGAGCAAGAAGCTGAATTAATCCCTGCAATGGCGAGCCAATACCTTGCTTTGCTTCTTGCATATCTGTATTGAAGATTGCCACTGCATGGCAGCCTGTCACTTAAATATTGTCTAGTCAGAGGCTTTAACCTCAGGCATAGGCAAGGAGGAACATGAACACACAGCAAACACACGCATGCGCACGTATTTTCATTGCAATTAAAAGCTCAAGATCACCAGCTTCTTCTGACCAAGCGTTCAGATAAATAAGTGTGTGCGCACTATAAAAAATAAAACTATTGTTTTTACATTACAAACTACAGTATAATATAGCACTTGAAAGGACAATGCTGGAAGCTGGTTTTAGCTAGTGAAATGCACAGGGAAAGAATAAATATCACAAACTTATACCTATTCTGTAACTTGTTAAATCAGACTGAGCTTTCAACATTATCACTGAGTGTGTGTTTCAATCCAAACAAAGCCCTTAAAAATCAATCCTGTGAAAAACCTGGTAGACATAAAAAGTTGGAAAACTTCTTGATTGGCTGTGTGTCTTTTACTGAAACTGATTTGCTAGTAATTTAAGAAGTGGTAGATGGAAAATTATGACATAGTGGAATAACTGCCAACTGAATTAACAGATTGACCATGTAAACACAAGGCAGCAGTTCAGCTGCACTGGTTTTCATGTGTTGTGATGGTAGTTTTATAATGTTTATTACCATCAAAAGTAATCCAATAGTAGATACATTTCATAGCTGGACACTTTTTGACCTATGCACTGGGGTTTTTTTAACTTTATAAACTACATTTTTTTTCTTTATAAATATATTTTAACAAAACTCCTAACTAAAGGAAGTTGCCTTCTGAAGTGTTAGTAGCATCTTGGACTTAATATTTTTTTTTTACGTTCTGAACCGCAACTCAAACCATTAAAATCCATCAGCTTGCCATAAAAGGTTTGCCTCATATTCTTTTGAAGCAGAAAGTGTCCTTTGGCATAATATATTTTCTGTGATCTATAATGACAGGTTTATAGTTATTAAGCATGAAAAGGCATTTACTAGTGCACTCTGCATTGAGACCATTATCACTTAAAGTCCACTGAAAACAGTTAAATTTCTGAAGCTTTCATGTATGAAGTGTCAGGAATACTACATCTCAATAGAGTGTTAAATGAGCCACTGGTGGTACTGGTTGGACTTTGAGGAGATGGAATAAAAATAAAGGTTTATTATCTTGAGGCAGGAAAAGCAAAATTGATTCTGAACTTCTCTTAATAATCCCATCAATTTTGCATTCTTGCTTACTAAAGTAAAAACGCCCATGATACACAGTTTGTATGTGAAGGTTAATGAAAATGTTTTATTTAAAATATTGTAAGGGTGCTCGGTGATACATTTAAGATCTCTGGGAACAGTCTATATTCATATTACATCATCTGATTTGGTGCTCAGATGCAGAGGTGGGATGGCTTTGTAAGCACCAAGATGAATAGAAGCACTTAGTGTTTGTACTTCACCTCTTTGAGAACTTGGTTTGATTTAACATTGCACATCAGTGATAGTTAAATCAAAGGCAATTACTTAGATTTCTTCACCCATTTCAATCAGATGGGAGCAAGCATTAATAAAACTTTCTATTATGTCTTCTGTGATGTTCTCTGTTTTGAGTTTGATTTAATCTCTTTGTAGTATATCGGGTCTCAATAAGACAGTGCCTAGCAAAATAAGTTTTATTGTTTCTTTAAGTCATACCTTTGACCTTTAGATATCTTTGTCCATTACATAAATAGTTAACCTAAAAAGGTAATCTGTTTTTAAAGAAAATGTATATAGCTGAAGTTTATGAATGAACTTTCAACTCTTCTCATGATTCAATGATAAATGTCCCTGCCCTGGCAAGAAGACAGCTGTCTCCTGACCTGGTGCTCCCTGCCAGACCCTGGAGCACCCAGGGGGAGCCTAGAGCTCCTCCTGGGGGCAGCAGGGGCCCATTGCAGGACCCCAGGAAGTGGGAGCAGTTTGCTGCTATTTCCTTCCCTGTACGTATGGACACCTGCCTGGGAGCATTTACTCATGAGTAATTTACTTGTGAGTAAACTGCTCTTGGATTGAATCCCCCTATAAGAGCTTTAATCAGTTGTTATCTACCTTACAAGAACATTCTGAATATAATGTAGTACATGGTGGCCACCCCTACATGAGATGCTGACTGAAGAGTAACTTGATACTACTGCTCAGTAGTGTTGCACGGCAAAAACAGGGATGCAACACTACTGTGCAGTAGTATTAGGCTCCTGTACAGTAGCATCACATAAAAGGCATTCATTGGCATTACTGTGCAGTAACTCAAGTACTAAATGAACATATAAATGTATAAACAAGTACTAAATGAATGTGCAGTAACAACTGCACAGTAGCATCTCATGCAGACGCAGCTAGTGACTTAATTCACAATTTTATATTTATCATTCCACTTGCTGAATGATTAGATTTCTATTTGTTGTTCTTTCTTTTGAATTAAATAAAAAGGAACTTTTATAACACAGTTACAGGATTTTTATGATTTACACTAAGAGATCAAATTAGTATACATGCCATCAGCATGCTAACAAAGCACAGAAATTCAAACTTATGCTCACCCCTGAACATGCTAAGCAAGCCAGTTAGACAATGAATTTCCATAGACTCTTTGTACTAGTGCTGTATCGTCCATATATTATTGTAGGTACTTCTTGTTCTCCAACAAGACTGAAGTTTGTTGCTAAGCAACAACTCTCTTGTTATATGAATGTTAGACATTAACTTCCACTTTTTCCTTACAGCAGAATTATCTGTGAGACTGCCAAGGGAGATTCAGTCTTTTTTTTTTCCTTCTGATGGAGAGTTCCAGAACAAAGCTATAATAATCTTGTCTAATTATGAATTCTTATCAAAAGTTGCTTTTGGTCTTACTTTAGTGCAAGAAGGTTTTAAAAGCAGATTGAACTTTGCTATACTGTAACTATCCTTTTTTACAGTCTTATATATATAATTTTCTAACCTGTTATTACTGTGTGTCAACAGCTCAGTGATGGATACAGATGTAGGCAACTGCAGAAACACATGAAGGTTTGAATATGCCTATCTTCATAATAGGATGCAGAATATGTAAATAAATCACTTTTACTATTGTATAGTGGCCATGTATCATCCAATGTTATAGTTAAAAATAGGTCATTTTTAATTATAGTAACTAGGAGTAAACAGAAAGGGAAAATAATGTTATGGTTATAATCTTAGATTGTCTAAAGAGGTTGTGTTCAGATCTAGCAAAAGGTTTATGCAGGAGTTCAGACTTGAGATTTGATTGGATCTGACTGCTGAAATCTCACAAGCCGCTTTTGGTTGGTTTCAAATGGTGAAATGGTCCCCAATTTGCTAATCTTAATAGTGGGAACCTCACTTAATAATGTATTTTCTTGAGTTCTCTGCTATCTTGTATTGAAATGTCATAAGAGGAAATGTCTTTTGAGATTGAAGTTGCATCTCTATGGACACATCTATACATGCAATTATTGGACCTAAATTTTGGACCTAAATTTTCTCTGCAGAAAATTTCGGGCTCATTAAAGTGCTCCTGGGCATACATGTACATGTGTACCTGTGTTGGGAAGAAATTGCACCTGACAGGAGCAGCCCAGTCCAGGGCTGCTCCTACCCTGCTCTGGGCCCTTCTGGCAGCCAGGGTGATCTCCATGTTCTCCCAAGTGCCAGCCTCTAGCTCCTCCTGGCCGCTGCAGGGTAGCAAAGCAGGGCTGTCCCTGAGCTCCAGGTGGGGAAGTTCCCCGCAGGCAGATCAGGGCTGTTCACAAGTTCCAGGGAGCAGGGAGAGCTGTTCCAGCTCAGTACTCAGCTGCCTGCCAGCCCCACCCAGGTTGGGGACTGTCCTGATATCCAGAGGGTAGGGAGAGCTGTCCCAGCTGCCAGGCAGCTGCCTCCCAGCCACATGGAGATCAGGACTCATTCTGACAGCCAAGACAGTTCTCCCATCCCTGAAGAGATGCCATGGGGCCTTCATACATGCCACAAAAATGGCCTTTAAAGCAGCTTAAATGCCCTTTTGCACAGCTTTAATGGCATTGCTGTTTTCACGTTTGGCAGTGTATTCCACTTTAAATGACTCTGGTATGTCATATGGCTACCGAACGAAGTGCAACAGTGCAGGAGGTGCTGGAAGCCAATGTGTTTGGGGCTTGGTGGGCCCCACACACCTCAGGATCTGTGGGACCCAGTGGCAGCCTGTGTAAGCAGGCTCCACTGAAGGGGGAGGAAAAAAAACAGTGAGCCTGATCTTTTTCTTTTTTTCTCCCTGGAGCCTGCCTGTCTGCCCGAGCTGTGTGGGGGCCTGGTGTTTCCCTCCATTGCCACGGTAGGGGGCAGTGCTTCCCTCTACTGCTGAAGTGCCCCCTGGTACTGCATGGGCCAGGTACCAGGGGTTGGGTGCCGCCTGGGAGGCCCCTGCACAGCTCAGTGACTGCTTGGCCCATCAGCAGCTCACTCCCATCCACCCTGCCACCAAAGAATCAGGTAAGGATCAGGCCTCCACCCTTGTGTACACAACACAGAGGTTTAACTCGGTTTAATTCTCCCTAAATTGAAGCAGTGTTTTTTAAAAAAGAACAACTTTTCAATTTTTGGAGAACTAAACTGAATTAAACCCCCATGGCATGTACAAGCAGTTATAATCTCCAAGCAGCCAAGACAGTTCTCCCAGCCATGTGGATATTGTGATGCCTCCCAATCTCCACATAGCTGGGGTGGGGGCAGTGTCCCAATGAGTTGGGCCAGCTTTCCATGCCCCCTGTGGCCCCCTGTTGTGTAGGCTGAGTGGGAGCAGTTTGCTCCCAATCAGCATCTACACATGTGCTTAGGCACATTAATTTGCCAATTTCTAGTACCTGTATCTACAGGTACTAGAAAATGTTGCAGTAGACCAGTCTACTAGACAGTATTTGTTGTGCACTTGCAGATGGTGATGTTTTACTGTGTACTAAATTAATCTAATGTGCAGTAAAGCATCTCATGTAGACACAACCCATTTGAACAAGCACAAGGACCCCTTCCTGAACCAGATTAAAACACTATTGAAAACCTCTGAAATGTATTTTTTTTCTGTGATTCTGAATTCAAACACCACTAACCACAGAAATTCAAAGGGCTCTGTATTTGAGGTTGCAATTTGAGATTACTTCTTGTTATAAACCTTCTATATTACAAATGTGAATATATGGTTTATAGGTGAGATCTGCTCTAATCCTGTACCTGCTTGTAATTATGTGGACACTGCTAATGGTTTTATGATCATAAATTCGACAAACTGGAATGTCCATTAGAGATCTTAACCCTCTACAAGAATCATCAGCACGTAGGCAAAAAATAAATAAATAAATAAAAATTGTCTAAAACAACAGACATCAGTTGCAAAATGTGATGAAAACATGGTGATCTTTGTTTCACCATTTTCCTTCAAGATCCAACATACTAGTTTGTTTATTCCATGTGGTACACGGACAATAGTAAAGTAACATGGGGTTTTGTAGGAAAGGTTGATTCATAAAAGCATAACACTTTCTTAAAAGTCTTTAGATTCCTGAAATACATGAAAATGAAAACACTGGTAGTTCTCTTTTCACATCTTCCTCTAAATTACTACCTCTGTCAAACTCACTAGTGTAGACACAGAGTACTAGTTTGTGAGTTTGTGTATATTTTGTGGTTCAGTTTAGTATGATTTTTTCCCATTTTGCCACAGTATCATATAATCATAGAAAATAAGGACTGGAAGGGACCTTAAAAGGTCATCAAGACCGACCCCCAGCTCTGGGCAGGAATACTGCTGAGATCAAATGATCCCAGCAAGGTATCTGTCCCATCTACTCTTAAAGAATTCCAAGTTTGGGGACTGCACCACTTCCTTGGGAACTATATTCCAGATTCTGATCACCCTTGCTGCAAATAAGTTCCTCCTTACATGCAACCTGACAGGAAGAAGTTTTTGCAGCCACTGTATGCTGGAGGTGCTGGACCTGGAGGTGGGCACCATGGTAGACTGACCCCTCCTCATTGGGTGCCCTGACTCATACCACCTAGTTTCCTGCCAAACCCACTTTAACTGGTGCCTGGACTGGACCTGTGCCCTGGTGGAGAATGCCTTCAGGCACCCCAAGGAACACTGGTTCACCCTCACTGCCCATCTCGAGTTCACCAAGGACAGTCTCCTCTGGGTCATCATTGCAGCCTGTGTGCTGCATAACATCTGTGAGGTCCCAAGCGAGCTCTTTTGTGAGGCCTGGGCAAAGGAGGTGTGGTGGGTAAAGGCTGCCTGGCAGTGGGAGCACTACCTGTGGTAGCAGCAATAGTGGCAGCCTTACAAGAGAAGTCTGAATATAAGGTAGTACTGTTCCCATGCATCCTTGCAGGCAGTGTCCTCCACTTGCCAGGCCCATGTGTCTGCTAGCTGATCCTCTGATGCCATCACCACTTGGTTCAGGAGGACAGTGCAGTTCTGGGTCCACCTCTGGCTGAACCAATGCATTTGCAGGGCCCCTTCTGTGAGCAGCAGCAAACCTGAGCCCACATCCCAGCTGCCAAGTATGGCCTCTCCCCTGGATGCACCTACAGGACTTGCAAAGCCATGAGAAAGAAGCTGTTTGTGAGCATTTTCAACATTTCTCAGATACGATGTTCTGTACCAGGTGCTGTGCACTGCTCAGCTTCCGATCAGGGGTCAGGCATGCACAGGTGTCCAGGAACCATGGTAAATCTTACAGGCAAGCCTGGGACTAGGCAGCTGCCCGACAAGGC
>NW_005842482.1:425231-430613 GCF_000455745.1 Alligator sinensis
TCCCTCCCGAGGGACGGGCAGGCCACTGGGTGCTAGCCACAGGCAGCCTGCCTCCCCCACCCTCCCATCCCCTTCCCAGGCTGAGATAGCCCAGGATCCTGGTAGCATCTGCTGCCACAGGTCCAGAGCCCACTTCCCTCTGCCTCTTTCTGCAAGCCAGCCACTCTCCTGTGCTCTCACCAAGTCACAGTGCCCAGACTCATAGTGGGGGTGGGGGTGGGGGATCACTGGGTTCCCAGTGGCACTGGGCTCCCAGATGATTGGGGTGTGTAGTTGCCCAATCCTCAACCCTCTCTGTAGGGTGCCTCTCTGGGGAGGTGCTCCAGGGCCAGCCCCTCCCCCCGCCCCAGAGTAGCTCTGCACCTCAGCATACCCCTGCTGCAGATGTCCTGGGCTCTGCGCAAGGAGCTGTTTGCAGCTGTTTTCAGAGACTGAGAGGTGCCCAACCCACTCAGTGCTGCTGCTGATTGCCACAGTGCCCCAGGCATACCTGGCACAGGAACCTGAGTTTTGACAGCATGGGAGGGCAAGCCTGGGCTATGCTGCAACCTCTGTTGCTGACTGGAGGGCTACCTGTGGCTCTACTACACATCCTTGCCCCACTGCAGTTGAGAAGAACATCACCACTGGCCTCTCATACACCATACCTGCCTAGGGGTAGGGGTGCAAATTGCTCAATAAAGTTCTGAACTGTCTTCCACCTCCCTGCATGCTGTGAGGTGGGAACCCATAGCTAGGGGAGTGCAGGAGGGCTGGGCAGGGAGCAGGGAGAGGGGCAGGGACAGGGGCTGAGTGCCAAGGGCCTGGGGCAGGGCCAGGGACTGGGTTGGGGAGGGCCCTCCCCTCAGTGTGGAGCTTAACACATGGCTGGGGCTGGTGTGGCCAGTGGCTCCACTCGCTCCCAGCTGGTGACGATGGCATGCAGCTCCAGGTGGTGTCCAGGGAGGAGCTGGTGCTGCTGGTGGCCAGTGGTGACTTGGCTGGCCATGCCTCATGGCTGGGCCTGGGGCTGCGGAGCTGTTGCTGGCTTGGCCTCCCTAAGCTGCTGGTGGAGGCTGTGGCTTTGAAGCTTGGCAAGATGGGATGATAGTGCCCTGAGAGGCCCTCTTCTGATGACACGTCACTGCAGATGCCAAGCCAAGGGTGGGGAGGGGGTTGTGCAGGCCTCCCTTGCTGCTGTATACAGTATAGCTGCAGCCTGGATCCCATGGCACGAGGATGGCTGTCAGTTGCCACATAATGGACATGGACTTGGGGGTACTCCCTGACCATCAAGTGTGGTCAGCCATGGTGATCCACTGTGCCCACAAGGCCTTGACCTTTATGCAGCACTACCACACCAACCAGTGGTGCCCATGCTCCTACATCCAGCCTAACAGCCCCTCGTAGACATGGGCATTGGAGCGGCCACCCCACTCAAACTGGCATTGCATCTCCACCTCACCCCACAGTGCCATGTCATTTCCAATCTCCTCTATGGAATATTTGGGTCCCCAGGTTGTGGACATGGGCATGGGCACAGGCATGGGCATAGACAGTGCCATCGGGGGTCCCGCACCAGCTATCTGGGCCTCCATGCAGCTGTCCCTGTGCTGCTGGGGCTGGGCAGATTTTTGCAAGATCAATATCTTGGAGTTAACTGATTAAATATAGTTTCTTCCTAAGAAAGACTGAAATATTGTCAAGCTTTATACTAGTATATAGGTGAACCTTTTTTTTTAACGGTTGCATGTTACTAAACTTCAGTCTAGACAAAGAAATGAAACCAATATACAAGAATAAAACCATACACATATTGTGGGGGTATATGTTTGTGTGAATATATTTTATAATTTACCTCCCTCTTCCACTCCAAAATTTACTGGTTCAGGTGGTTAATTTGCACTTCCATAAAGTAAATATGGAAAATTATTTGTACAATTAAACGTATCTTTATACTAACATGAATTAAAAATACACTGAAATGAAGAATTAATGTAAGAACATAGTGAGGTGTCTATTTTAATCAATTTCAATCCATAGGACTGAATCCATGCTATTTTTTTTAGCGTTTATATTATTTTTTACAAAATCACAGTGCATAATTATATGTATATGTATGCAGTACATTGGAAGTGAATTGACTTTCCAAGTACTTAAAAGCAGTACCACTCAGAGGAAAAGAACAAACACTTTAGGCAATTGTAAAGGCAGGTTGATTAGAAATAGCACAGATGGAATTTTAATCAATCAAATGCAAAACTTCTGTAAACTCTAAAAGAAAAAGATTTACTTTTATATTACAAATGTGAACACATGACTTTTTGGTGAGATCTGCTGTAAGTCTGAAGATGCTTGCACAGAGTTATTTTTTGAAAATGTCACAAAAAATACTAACTTTTCATTTTCTAGACTTGTTCAAATGATCTGCAGCTATGGTTCAGTAACCAAAGCAAAATGTTAGTGCAGAGAACCATCCTGTTCTCATGTCCTTTTAATCTAACGCTCTCGAGTAGCTTCTGAAACACTTCCAGGGTAGTGGTTTTATTTAAGGTCTTGGATTTTCTCTCAAACAAAACCCTCTAATTCTATTTTCTTTATACATTTCAAAAAGTATATTCATTAGAAGGCTTTTCTCTGGCAAGATTGTCTCATCCTGTCTATTTTCTTCTAGGGAATATAAGATGAAGTTAAACTGTCAGTCCAAAGTAATCAACATGGGCACTGAAAACCAAGGGTGCAGACAGAAGTGACAAATTTTGCCCAAGTTAGCCACAGAAAGTAGTCTATAACCATGACCAAACACAAGTGCATGGCTATAGACTGCTTCAAAAATTCCCAGTTGGGTAAAAATCTAACCCCACATTGCATGAGGGTTCAGATGAATCATCTTCTGTGACTGCACTGCCTCCCAGCCTGTCTCTGTTTTCGGAATGGGAGTGGGGAAGGGAGTGTAGGGAGTTTTTTCAGCCTCTGCTGGAGGGTGGGGCAAGTATATTGGAGCCCCTCTGATGTGGGGAAGGGTACCATTCACCCACCCCACCCTCCAGTGCTAGCTGGGGAACCCCTAGAATCAGCTCCCTCTGTTTCCTTTTCCCCCCTTCCATTCAGAAAATAGTGACAGGCTGGGAAAGAGGAGCTGGTTGCTAAGAGAAACTGACTGCAGGCTCCCAGCCAGGAGCTAGATTCTCCTCCCCCTGTTACCAACAATGAACTTCTGTTTGGTCCAGAGGATACTTGTAAATCAGACCGCTTCCCACAAAGCATTCTCAGTTACAGCAGGGAGCTGCACTTCTGTCTGCGCCCAAAGATGCATGCTTTCTTTCTTATTTTTCATCACTAACTGTAATGAATCACTAACTGTAATGATCCTATGAATCAACTTTGACCTGGACACTACAGGGGCCAGGCACTAAACATTAGATGATGGAATACCTGACTTTCATGCGCCTGTGTCCATTATTGGATCAAGCCTTTAATTAATAATACTGTTGATGATGTATAAATAGGGACAGAATTTACCTTTGTCTTAGAACAGCAGGGACAACACAACTTGTGTATTCTTTTCTTCCAGTTATGCCCTCACTGATATCACAGCAAACTTTTTCCTATCAGGAGATTAGCAAAAAACAATGAACTGGTTCTATAACTGGAATTTAGGAAAAATTCAATAAAGACATGGGTACCAAATCAGAGCTAAGGTAGAATTTGAATATCTAATTGCAAAATTGAAATAAAAAATAATCAACCTAAGCCCGAGGACTCCTAAACTTATCAGGTACCTCCATTTTCAACTTCATACTTCCCTTAAAGTTCTACTTCTGCATTGGCACAGAACTGCTTTAATATGATCACCCAACACCTGCCTACACATAACTGGAACACAAAAAATAGATGTTTCCCCACCTAACTCACCTGAGTCACATGCACTACCCTGCCCTGCCTGGCCTGGGACCCATGTTGGATGCAGCATGAGTCCCAGACTGGCAAGCATAGGTGAGGCAGGCAGCATGAATCCTAGAGCAGGCACTGTGGGTGCTGGATCCAGCATGTGGGTACATGTGTAGGTAAGGGTTGATAGGCCTGATCCTGCCTGTGCTGTATTCTGGGTTCTGCTGCAGGGATGAGGCACCAAACATAAGGAGATGAAATATCTGACTTGCATGTCCCTGTGTCCCTTGTTTGAGCTGGCCATTCTTCCTTGTTCCCTGTGGCTCTATGTTCCCACCATGCTAAACCATGGGGCTCCATGCTGGTAGCATAGCCTTCTTCCCCCCTTTCCAACCCCAGGATAGGAACAGGGAGTGTGGGGAGAAGTCACAGCCCCCATTAAGCCACCTGGACATGGGAGAGCCTGTGACATTTGGAGGAAATGAGGCAGACAATGTTTCAGTTTAGGCCAGGAAAATTTTCAATATAACTTCAAGTAACTGTGGTTAATTTAACTTTTCCACAGCTTTTGCCTGTCTATGGACAAAAGGCTTAGCCCTCTCTGAGGAAGGCTGTGAGGGGATGAGAGCATACTGGGGAGCTGAGATAGGGACTTCAGGGGTAAGTGGAGGGCTTCCCACAGAAAAGCCCTCTCTCACTACCTCCTACCCCAGGACAGGAACACAGGGGTCTGCAGATGGAAGCCATGGCCTATATCCTGCCATGCTTCTCCACCTCCTAGCTTCATACTTATGCCACCGAAACACCCCTCCTGGCAGTGGCAGGACCCCACCTGCTCCTAGACTGTACCACTCATTGGACAGTAGAGTTCGAAAGGGTAAACATTTGTCCATGGAGCAGCAGTGGAGGGCCTGGGAGCAGTGCATCCTGGGATGCTGGTGGACTACACATTTCTGTTTTATCTCCATGGAGAAGTCTGAAGTTACTGTAACATGAGTTAGGTAGCACGGCCCAGAGTTAACCCTTGCCTGAAGTGAAATAACTTTCAAATACTTGGAGGTCAGTCAGCACTAGTGAACAAGCTTTAACAAGTAGACTGCATCTTTGTTAGAGTTTAACTGATTTAGGCGTCATGTGGTGCTTACTAGGGCTGTGCGTCGCTTTGGTCACTGATTCGATTCGGCAGAGATTTGTCCTGATTTGGTGGCCAAATCTTCAAATCCTAATTGAATCAGAAGACCCATTAATCTCTCCAAATTTAATTGGAAGACTCTGATTCAATTTGGGGAGATATAAAGAGATTCAATGATTCGGACCTATACACAGGTTTATATGTTTTTTCTACATACCTCCAGGTACCAGGCAGCTTGTGAATGCTGAGATGGTGGAGCAGATGGAGCATCCTACAGGAGCATGGTGGGGTCTTCTGTGTGCTTAGTGTTGGACTCAAAAGTGGACCAGAAGCACTTCCGGTCCACTTCCAGGTCAGTGGTGCAGTGTGCGTGGGACCCC
>NW_005842482.1:430644-450324 GCF_000455745.1 Alligator sinensis
CCCCCAGCTCAGTGACTGGTGCCTCCTGGGTCTGGGGTGGGGGCGCCTGGGGTCCCCCTACAGCCAATTGCAACCCTGTACTTCTGGTCCACTTCTGGGTCTCCCATTGAGCACACGGGCCCCCTCCCTCTACGCTTCTGTGGGATGCTCCATTTACCCTACCATCTCAGTATTCATCAGCCATACCTGGTACCTCGAGATATATAAAAAAAACATAAAGCTGTGTCTATGGCTGAATTGCTGATTCTCTGAATCAGAATTGAATATTCAGATTCAGCCAAATCAAATCAGGACAGTGATCTAAATCAATTAATTGAATCACTGTCCCCTGAATCAAGCCAAATCCAAACCAAATATGGCCCTCTTCACACACCCCTAGCGCTTACTCATAACAGGGCTATGTTGAGTAGAGGTTCTGGCCTTAGTACCATATTTTCCCATTATCTTTAGTCCTTGACCATTATCTTTAGTCTGTATTTAAACTGGCTTAACTAGAATGTTGTCCTTCTGAAATAAGTTGAGTTTGGTGGGTGCAACAGGACAGAATTTAAACCATCTTGCTTGTGAGAAGTTCTGTTATGTCTTTGCAACACCTACTGTTGAGATTCTCTTGCCATGCAAAACATGAGCTCTGAGAATACTTTCAGTAGGAAAATTAGTCCATGACATGCAGGAACCATATACACAGACTGTTTTAAGGAAAGGACTTCAAAAATAAAATAAAGCTTTTGATATGACTATTATAACTCCTTAAAATAAATCTGATTTAACTTGTTATTTTTCCAGATAGACTCTTTCTTAGCTTTTGAAATAACATGATTCGAATGAAGGGACAAAGAGTTAGCAAACACACACATATACATATGCTGTATTTACTTGATGAGGCTTTTCCCCTCATTTAACATCTTGGATTTGAGTACAAGCAGGGAGCTGTGGCTGCTGCTGCTTCAGATCAGGCTCCAAGTTCAAGGTCAGAGTCTGAGCCACAGCTGCTGCTTCTGCCCCACTTCCTCCCACCTCAGCACTGCAGCTGCTTAAGTTCCAGCCCATTTCAGCTTCTGGCCCCACATAACTCACTCAGCGGTGGTGGAGCTGCTGCCAGTACAACAACTGCTGTGTGGCTGGCTGAGGGTTAAAGTGACCACATGTTTTGTGCCCCAGACTGCATCTGAGGCAGGTGAAAGGGGACAAATGGTAGGGGGGCCAGACACTAAGAAGGGATAAAGGAGTGGGGGCATGCAGCCATGGAGGGGAAAAGGTAGCAGGAGGGACAAATGGTGGTGAGACAGGTGGGAGGGGGCAAGGAATGCGGGGGTCAGGCCTTAGCTCTCCTTTTTGCTTGCTGGCATGTTGCTGTTTGCCCCACTATAGCAGTGCTAGGGAGGAGTGTTTAAGACAAACTTCCAATAATTTGATTCTATACATGGAAAGGTATAACAAAGTTATTAATTTTCTATTTATAAAATCTAATTCCTGAGAGGTCATCATAAATCCAAGTTATCGTGGGTTCTGATAAATCTGGTATATTTGAGTTCTGAAATTTCAATTTTAGGGGGAAAAATTATCATAATTTTTCTTGTTATAATTGCAGACAGTTTTCTATTCAGGAGGTCTGTCCTCAAAAGTGGATTTAAGACATGAAGTATTTTGAACTGTGCCTCTTTTTTTTATTCTGAAATTCTTTATTTTTGGTACAGTCAAGGCAACTTTCTTTCAACTCGTAATCTGTGATTTTTGTAATTCAATGCCTTTTTGCCTAGCTAGCCATTTTGAAGATAACTAAACACAACAATGTTTTTCTTTGTTCTCAGATAACTCAAAAGCAGTTATTTTTCAAATGTCAAAAAAGCCATTTTTTCTTGGGGGCAGAGGGGAAGCAGATTTACAGGTTACAGGCTTTGTTTATTTTATACAGTGGAATACTGGATACAGCTTTACATGTGAGGCCTCCCAGGGCTGAGGAGAGTAGTAGTATCACCTCTCCTCTTGGTTACAGTGCATATGTGAATGCAACCTAAAACTTCATTTGTTTCTCTTCATAACATCACATTGCTGTCTGATGTTGAGTTTCTTTTTAAACAAGCTGCTGGATTCTTTTCAACATTGCTATTGTCAAGCCAATTATTCTTCCAATCTGTACTGGTGCATTCATTTTTCTTCCCTAAGTATTACACCATCCATTTGTCTTTGTTGAATTTCATGTTACTGCCTGTTGCTCAGTTTTCCATTTTATCTATGTCTCTTCATTTTTTTTAAGCCTGGCTTCCTAAATATTTGAAGTCCTTCCTTATTTTGTGTCACCTGAAGATATTATCAGAATATTCTATTCTTGTATCCAAGCCACTACTAAGAATGTTTAAAAAAATCATTAGACTGAGAACAGACTTTTTTCAACTCCATTTAAGATTCCCTACCAGTTTGTATTGATCCACTTATATAATTACTCCTTATTTGTGGTTATTCAACTAATTGAGTCAACCATCTGCCATTGTGTGAGTTGGGGTATCAAGCTAGGTCAAGGGTGTCAAACATAGCCTGCAGGCCAGATCTGGCTCACAGAACTGTTCCATATGGCGCACCAGTAGTCTGGTGAGCTGCTAGAAATGGGGGACCTAGCCTACCACAGAAGCTGGAGTCCTTGTACCCCAATGTGAAAACGCTCTGGACCAGTACTGCCACCCAAACATGGCTCCATGCTTCTGCCTCGCCTCAAACTGGTTCACTATGGTATTCCTTATTGTGGGAGATTCGTGCTCGATGATAACTAATCAGCTGCCACTCTCCTTTACTTTAGTTCACCTACTTTAATGCTTCTCCTTCACACCTCGATGTTAAAGGAATATGAAGAAATAAGGAGAGGAGAGGTGTTTGCTATTGTAAGTGAGTAGGGTGTCTTGGGATCCTCCTTCACAGGGCTCTGCCTCCCCTACACTCTGCCTTTACCACACCTGTGTATACATTGTCGTGTGACCCAGCTCAGGGTCTCATACTCCAGCAGATGGGATATTGAGACATGGTTACCAACCCATTGTCTTCTTAGCAATTACTTGGTTTTATTCTTAGTTCACTTGATCAAGGGTTTATATTTCCAATTGGTGCCCACCATCACACCATCAATTTTCACTTAAGCTATCGATTAACTAATGTCCCATCCTCAGTTTATATCCATTATCTAACATCTTGCATTAGGACCATCAATTTGATTCCATTATATCCATCTCCTGGATGCTTGGCTCTAAATTCCATCAGCATTTTATTAATCACTTTCCCAACAGTTTAATCAAATGACCAGCTTACCAGTCACAATTAATCGATTCTGCCCATCAATTCATCAAGTCCCATGAGATATAGTTTCTTTTTTAAGTCTATAGGGCAGAAACCCATCACTCGCTACCTCACCAGTGGATAATTTCAGGCTTTCAGTTTCCTGCTTAGCTTCGCTATGTCTCCAGTCTGTTGGTCTAGCTTCTATTATTCATTCCATGCCTCTGCACAGGTCACACAAGCTTCACCTGGCTTGTGCTCTCCCTCTCTGGGGAATCTTCCCTTCAGCTGACCACTGTTCTAACTTCCAGCTGGACTCCTTCTAACCAATAGGAGCCAACTCCAGAGTCCCATGGCTTTGCTTTATCTCATGCCGGGTGGACAGGCCACCATGTTTGTCCCAGACACAGTCCATGGTGCCCTGTTACACTTATACTTTTATGTCCTTATCTTTGCCTAATGGTAATTCTCTTTAGCCCGTATTTCTCCAGCTTAATTAAGAGAACAGCATGTGGGACTGCTCCAAAAGACTTAATGAAAACCCCAAATCACCCTGCTCTCTCATACACTCCAAATATTTGCAGGTTGACTGTTCTATAATTTGATATAGTGGTTTCCCAGGGACTGAAGTCAAGCTGACAACTGGCCTAGAATTAATTCCATAGGTTTTCCATTTTTTTTAACCCTTCTTAAAAATGCTAACTCTTCTCAGGTCTTTTGTCATCAATGAACTTGCAAATATTATTGTCAGTGACTCCAAAATTTCTTTAGCTAGTACCTGCAGCACTCTAGGGTGAATTTTCTGCAGGACTGATAACTTATTATTTGAATTAATTCACAGTTGAAAAAATTACCAAATACATTCTTTTCCCCTTCTTTGATGTTACTACTACTAGTTGATCAGTTATAAGTTCATTTTGGGTGAAGACTAAAGCAAACTGGGAACCAAACAGTTCTACCTCTACAAATAATAGACGGAAAGTTTCCCTCCCCCGCCATTTTTCCTTTTTCATCTGATGTATTTGGATGAGATGCTTGGGGAAATATCAGCAATTTTGAAATAAAATCATTTTGTTTGCAGTGATCATTTACTAGATCATATCAGTCTACATAGTCATAAACAATTGGTGAGTTCAACGTAAGTGTTTCCTGCTTCTGTGTAGTCTTCCACTCATTGACACAACATGATTTTATTTTGAAATTGTTGTTACTTTCAAAAACACCCTTGTAAAACCTCTTCTTGCTGCCTTGAGCATCTCTTTAACTCCAACACAGAGTTTACAAACTGCTGACAGAGGTCCCCATGGCATAATACCAGAAGGAACTGGATCTACTTGACTTCAGACTAACACAGCTAACTACATCACTTTAACATCTGTTGCCAACCGCAGTTAAGTTTCACTTTTGCTTTCCTGCATTTGTTCCTATGGCTCAAAAAGCCTGAAGCTGAATTGATTCAATCCTTGTAGGTTAGTCTAAGAAGCATAGATTGAACCAATAAGCAACTGAACAGACATTCACTTCTGATTCTGGAAATACAGCCACATGCCTGTGGCAACCGAAGCCAGAAGCTAGGGAGCACTGGAGCATGCCTCCCTGCTGGAGCAGACAGCTTGGGCCAAGGCTAGTCCCCAACCCTGACAAAGGAGGTTTGCATGGGAGGTGCAAAACAGTTGGATTCTGGGGGACTGTGATTAAACTTGAATCTGGAGGTGATCTTGGACAGAAGTTCAATAAACTGATTTAATCTAAATCAGTTGAGTCTGATACTGCATCCGTCCAGTTTTATCTTATCTGCATCCATCCAAGATGGGATTCACCTCCAAGGAGGAATATTCTACACTGGTCCAGTCCTGCAGGGAGCAAACCAAGAAAGCCCAGGCTGCAACTGAACTCCAACTAGCTTTGAGCATCAAGGACAATTAAAAGTCCTTTTCCAGATATGTGGGGAGCCGGAGGAAAAGCAAGGGCATCATTGGACCCCTGGTGAACCAGATGAGACAACTGACAACTGACTCCCAGGAAAAAGCCAACTTATTAAATGGGTACTTTGTGTCGGTCTTTCATCAGTCCCATGGGATGCCCATGCCCGCTACAGGACAGGGAGGTCCAGGTGAGGGAGATCCCTTGCCCTCCATCAATGTGGACCTTGTAAAGGAATAACTTGAGAGGCTGGATACCTTCAAGTCAGCTGGCCCTGACAATCTGCACCCCAGGGTACTCAAGGAGCTGGCGAGCATCATAGCCCAGCCTCTGGCACATATCTTTGAGACCTCCTGGCACTCTGGTGTAGTGCCCGATGACTGGAAGAAGGCCAACGTGGTGCCTATCTTCAAGAAAGGAAGGGAAGTGGATCTGGCAAACTATAGGCCCATCAGCCTGACTTCTATCCCGGGGAAGATCTTAGAAAAGTTTATTAAAGAGGCCATCCTTAATGGACTGGCCGACGCCAACATCCTGAGGGACAGCCAGCACGGGTTTGTAGCGGGTAGGTCTTGCTTGACCAATCTCGTTTCTTTTTATGACCAGGTGACCTATCACCTGGACAAGGGAGAAGAGATTGATGTCATATAGCTTGACTTCAAAAAAGCTTTCGATCTGGTATCCCATGATCACCTCTTGGCGAAACTGGCTAATTGTGGCCTTGGGTCCACCATGTACCACTGGCTGGGAAATTGGCTCTGTGGTCAGACCCAGAGGGTGGTAATTGATGGAAGTCAATTGTCATGGTGCCCTGTGACCAGTGGGGTCCTCCAAGGCTCTGTCCTTGGACCCATATTGTTCAACATCTTCACTAATGATGTGGACGTTGGAGTCAGAAGCGGACTGGCGAAGTTCGCCGATGACACAGAACTTTGGGGCAAAGCATCCACACCTGAAGACAGGAGAGCGATCCAGGCTGACCTGGACAGGCCTGGCAAATGGGTGGAGGAGAACCTGATGGTGTTTAACACTGAAAAATGCAAGGTTCTCCACCTTGGGAGGAAAAACCTGCAGCACCTTAATAGGCGTGGCAGCGCTACGCTGGCTAGCACTATGGAAGAAAGAGACTTGAGGGTCATCATTGACCACAAGATGAACATGAGCCTGCAGTGCGATGCGGCAGCTAGTAAAGCGACCAAAACACTGGCTTGCATCCATAGATGCTTCTCAAGCAAATGCCGGGACATCATTCTCCCCTTGTACTCGGCCTTGGTAAGGCCGCAGCTGGAGTACTGCATCCAGTTTTGGGCCCCACAATTCAAAAAGGATTTGGAGAAGCTTGAGAGAGTCCAGAGAAGAGCCACGTGCATGATCAGAGGTCAGGGAAGCAGACCTTACGACGACAGGCTGAGAGCTATGGGGCTCTTTAGACTGGAAAAGCGCAGGCTCAGAGGTGATCTGATGGCCACCTATAAGTTTATCAGGGGTGACCATCAGTATCTGGGGGAACGTTTGTTCACCAGAGCGCCCCAAGGTATAACAAGGTTGAACAGTTATAAACTACTGCAAGACCGTTTCAGACTGGACATAAGGAAGAATTTCTTTACTGTCCAAGCCCCCAAGGTTTGGAATAGCCTGCCATTGGAGGTGGTTCAAGCACCTACATTGAACACCTTCAAGTGTAAATTGGATGCTTATCTTGCTGGGATCCTATGACCCCAGCTGACTTCCTGCCCTTTGGGCAGGGGGCTGGACTCGATGATCTTCTGAGGTCCCTTCCAGCCCTAATGTCTATGAAATCTATGAAATCTTAAATCAGTTTCAACCATTTTGAAAGAGGTTTATGTGCACTGAACTTCTGTGGTGTTACAGATTTGAACCAGTTTCCAATCACTTAGAGCAATTTATGTGTCATTTCTGTCCCTAGCCTATGTGTCTGTGCTATTCCTCATGTATTTCCTTAGTGATACACACCTCCTTCCATTGTCTGGAGAAGACATGGGGAGCAGCTGATGTTCTACTCCTGCCAGTCCCAGGGGAGAATGGAGTGGCAGGGAAAGACTGGGGCCTAGGGAATGAGTGGAGAGCAGTCTTCTTCAATCCACTTGCAGTCTCCAGGAGTGGACCAGAAGGAGCAGGGGGGCAAAGCTCCCACCTCATTCCACAAACTAGGTAGTGTCCAGTTTGGGGAAGAGTCAGGAATTACTGGTAGCTACTCCCCTTCCTTCCTGGACCCCTCCAAAAGGGGAGTGGAGCAGTGGGGTAAAGCCCACGCCCTCTGCTCTGACTGGGGAGGGGGTATGGAGTCTGGTCTAGGGAAGTAGCAGGGAGCTTTGTCCCACTGCTTCAGACCCTTGGCAGACCAAATCTACACTTGAAGATCTTTCTTCCAGCGGGAGTATGCTTCCCCCAGAAGATACTGAGTGAATGCTTGTACACTCAGTTTCTCTTTTGAGAGTGGCGATGGTAGAAGTATAATGCCAGTACATGGCCCGTGTAACTGCCATAATATATGACACATTCTAAATCTATACACATAGTGAACTAAACCCAATTACATACCAAAAAACCCTTTTGTCATCTAGGCTTTTGTCCAATTGGTTAAGTGCTCTGTGAATATTTTTTTAGGCATTTCAAAACTTAATGGAAAGTAATGAAGAAAATCTTCATTTCTAGAGCTTTCATCTTTAATCAAGGAGGCTTTTTTCAATGTGTGTCTCTAGATCTAATTTCAGTTATTTCACAATAAATATCCACAAAATCTATCTATCCAAATGTTAAAATTAAAAAAAAGAAAAAGGAACAGATCTTTCATGTCTTGCAAACACTTCTGATCAATTAGGTTTAGTAATTGAAATATCAGTGCACACAAGGTAATTATGACTTCATGAAGTTTGGGCGATTTTATATTATATAAATATAATGTATATCCTGCTGTATGTATCCTGTGAAACCCTGGCATTTTTCTGAATCAATACAACAAAGATAATTTAATCTTTCCAATAATAGTAATATATTATTACACATTTTTTTTCCCTTTGAATGCTGCTTTTACCTTAACTATCTGTCAAGAAATTTCAGTATCCCTGCTATATGGTATTACAGAAAAAGCCAGGATTTGTAATTTTTCTTTTATCCAGTAATCCATAGTTGGAAACATCAAGGATAAAACTGTCCGTCTTAAATGGCATTTTATATAGAAATAGTAAGTATAGGACTCAATTCAAGACAAAATGTTAGGTCCTGTTCAATCAAAGCTTTAGTACAGAGCAACTGGCAAGCCACCATCATCATCAGATTGGGCCATGCATTAAACGAAATAAGGTAACCTTTTCTGATGAATTCCACAGAGAACAGGATATGTTTAATGAGGGTAGGAATGGATTGTATTGGTATTTAATATATTTACTGCAAAACCGTAAAATGTATATCACCATCCTTTATGACATCCTGAAACATCTCAATCCATTTTTTCACAGCTTTCATATTTTTGTGAGCACCTGTGAATTGACCTGAAACACACGAACTGCACTTAATGCACACATATTTTTAATTTTTTTTAAAGCCAAATGCAGCTCATGGAAGAGGTACTATGATAAGATGAGGGTATATTTGGATAAATAGTCACTGAAAATAATAGGTAGTTTCGTGCATTTGTAATACCCACGTTAGGGTTGAAAGGCAATTCTTTTTCTCTGCAGGAGATGTCTAGTAATCCCATTGTTCAGGGCTACAGTTGGTTATATAAAATAATAATTTCCTTGCACCATCACTCCATAAATGCTTTATTGACACCTAGTTATGCTGGGTTTGGTATTTTTTTTTGTTTTTCTCTTCCTTCTGAATTGTTGGATATTGACCACAGCTAGTGGCCAAAGCTTTGACTGGAGGGCCTTGGTGTTTCTATCAGTATTTAAGCCATTCACGTACCTCACTGGAAAGTCTTGCTCTTTCACTTGTTCAAAGCAGTTACTAGACTTGAGGGAAGATTTTTTTTTTTTCCCTGGGTCAGGTTGATAAGAACTGGAGTGGAGTTTCTTCCTCTGTAATGTTGAAAATGATCCCCTTTACTCCTACAAGCTTCTTTGTCTTCAGAAGTGCCTGGGTTTCCTTTGAGCAGAGTTTTGGTTTTATTTTCATAATATGTTTTGTGGCTGGGTACATGTGAAAGGTGAGAGTGGATTATTTTTAAGACTCCTTGGATAAATGTTTGCCTACAAATGATGGGACCTAGGGTTCCTTTGTTCAAACCTAGAAGAAATGCAAAACTCTAAAAATCTTGGTTCAGAGATGATACAACTTTTTAGACTTACTAAGAAATCTCAAAAAAAATTGTCTTTCTTTGCAAGCTTTCAGAGACATGCTCTCTTCTTCAGGCTGAGGGAAAATTAAAGATGGTAAAAGTCCCCATAATTAGAAAAATAAACTTCATTTTGCACAGAAGAAAGTGAAGGTGGATGTCTGTTCCTCTGGGACCATGAGACTTCCTTTGTGTGACTTGCTGTTTGATGTGCAGATAAGGAAGGATTTCTTCCTTGGTGGTGTCAGATGGCAGAAATTTAGAGCTCTTTCTTTGTTATTAAGCAATGAAGTTTATAATTCCAAAATCAACTAAAATTTGACACCTTCTATGTTTCAGGGATGTATTTGGTAGCCATGTTGATCTGAGACAAAAAGAAATGCAAAACTCTAAAACTGTTGGTTCAGAGATGATAACCTTTTATTAAACCAACTATGAAATCGCAAAAAAAGTATCTTTCTTTGCAAGCTTTCATACCTAGGAATTTGTTCCAAACTAGGAATTTGATGACAAATTTAAAATTGAAAGACTTCATTCTGCTGAAAGTGCTCATGGAAACCTGGAAGGCTTATCTTGCAAGCAAAGAACTAGATTGTGGCATTGAGTTCTGATAAGTGACAGCAGCATCTGTCACTTATCCAATGTTGCTGTCACTTATCTGAGTTCCTAGAGAGATTGTGACACAAAAATCACAAATTTTCCTGCAATGCTGATAAGTTCAGGGAAAGTGTGAATGTCACTGGAATTCCGCAGAATCCTTCTTACTCCATAGCTGGCTAATCCAGGGCATGTCCCTGATTACTTTTCTTACCCCTTTTGTGACAATACATGTTTGCAAATTGTACAGGAGGAGCAGTTCCAGGACTTCCTAGTGCAATGAGGTGAAAAACCTGACCAAAGAAACAGATGATTTAGAGTTAACTTTCCTTCATGATAGAGTGAGAATGAGAGCGAAACCAGTATAGTAGAGATCTTTTATCTAGTAAGAAAGAAAATGCTAGTTTAGGCAATGATATCCTACATTTTGGAATTGTCTATTTTAAGGAGGCTGACAGTGGGGGTCTGTTACTGCATGACTGACTGACCTGAAATCAAAGAGAATTATTGCCTATGCATGACTGAAGAATTGAAACACAAAAACTTAGATTGTTTTTCTTCTGCTATCTGAAAAATTAACTTATTTCACAAAAAAAAATAGTAATTTCTATAATACTGTAACTAGAGAAGCTGTTCTTACTCACAGATGTCTAATCCTTTTCTTATCTAAGCCTTCAATAAAATAAAGATTTAACTGTTGTATTTAAAGGATTGACAAAAGGGGATAAATTATTCCAAAGTGACTTAAATTAATTATAATACTTGGTATGGTACTTCTTAATTATTGTAGGTGCCAATTTACTTTAAACTTATGCTAGATTTCTGAATCTCCATCCTGGGAAAACATTTTCCTATAACCTACTTAAGTTTCATAATTTAATGTTACGATCCCAAAAGAAGCTTGAGTTCATATTGCGTTCTTTGTAATTGGCTACAATTATTACTTATGCTAGTAGAGAGGTAGTTGGCTGTGTTAGTCTAAAGTCAGGCATAAGGCAGGATAGACGTGCACCTTTCATGAGCCTGAACTTACTTTATCGAATGCTGTCCAAATCAGTCAACACTTGATGAAGTGAACTCAGGCTCACGAAAGCTTATGCTATACATCTTTGACTTAGTTAGTCTCTAATGTGCAAATCTACCCTGAAATATGCTCATAAATATATGTATTACATACTTCTGGCCATATTATTCAAAGATGCTGAGAATCCGGAGTTTGCTTAACAGTGAAAGGTCTTCAACATTTTTGAAGATCAGGTATGTCATGTTTGAATTGGAAACTCCAGGCCAAATTCTGATCTTTTAGATACTGATTCTTCTAGGTAGCATCTACACATGCACTTCAATGTGCATTAGCCTATTTTACTGTGAATTAGAGTGTCACAGCAAAAACCATGCTAACACACTAATGCACAGTAAAATTAAGCTATTACTCATTGAGCATCACTAAAAAAGCATGCAGTTTCACAGATGCACATTAGGGCCAAATGCACATGCCAAATGCACAGTTAGTTAATACCTCACATTAGAGGTACTAAATTTAATGCACAGTAGCAAAAGTACATTAATGAAAGTATAGAGGCACCCCCAGTGATGTAATTTCATTAATGCCATTATTGCTGACTTAATCATGAAAGTCACTGCATCGCTGTATTGAAACCAAATATAAAAAGCTGCTTTGGTGAGCAGCTCAGGTTTCCTTGGCCTCAGGAGCTTCTGAGACCTGGCCAGTTGGTACCTAGGGACACTAGCCCCTTGTGCCAGCTGGACTGCTGAAGCAGCCCTAACCTAAAGTAGTCCCTGCTCTCTCTGCCCACTGTAGCACTCTGGCAGTGGGTACTGCTGCCTGTCTGTGACCTGTTGCCACCTACAACAGCATCTGGCCCCTTGGACCTGCAGCCCCGTGTCTGCACACCTGCCAGATGTGGACTAGGGACCACACAGCCACCTGGTCTGCACCTCTGGGCCAGCTGTCAGCGGGCTGTGACTGCACAGTTGGCCTTTGGGCAGCACTGCTATCATGTCTTTTGGTGCCCCCACTCTGCCATCAGGGCAGTTATTGCCTGGAAGATGTGCTTGTTGCAGTGGCCCACTTTGAACTGTTGAAGTGTTTCCTCCTGGCCCCAATTGGCCAGGAGGGAAGCTACTTCATCTGCCCTCCAGCTGGATTCCTGGTGCTGGTCCTGGGAAGACTTCTCTGCTACCGTCTTGCCACTTATCTCACTAGCAGAGTTCCTGGTGTTCCCTGTTCAAAAATGACAAATTCTCTGATAAACCCCCCAAATTCTCTTATTAAAATACCCAAATCCATGTTCTTCTGTGATTAAAATGAAGTTCATAGGTTCATAGATTCATAGATGTTAGGGGCTGGAAGGGACTTCACAAGATCATCAAGTCCAGCCCTTCTGCACTTGGGCAGGAAAGACTGCTAGGGTCAGATAATCCCAGTCAGGTGAGTGTCAATGCTCTGGCAGCCTTTTCTATCTGAAGCACTCCCCCATCCCTAACCCCCATCTCTCTCTCTCTCTCTCTCTCTCTCACACACACACACACACCCCTGCTGCCACCTCCACACAGACACACAGCCCATCACATCCCCAAGTGGTTCTTGGGACCAGGAGACCCCACCAGGCTGAGGTCACATGTCCCAGCACTGTTCTGGGCATGGGACATGGCTGCAGTGTGGAAGCTGCCCCTGCAGCTATGGCTCTAACCAGCAGGTCCCATCCCATCTGGTGGATGGGCACACAGGGTTTGAGATTTGTGAGGGGGGAAAGGTGTGGGGGTTTGTGGGTGGATGAAGGGGTGGATGTAGGGTTTTTGGGGATGAGGTTTGTGGGGTCAGTGTGAAGTTTGTGCAGGGGTTTGTGGGTGTGGGGTATGTGGGTGGGGTGGAGGGTTTGTGGAGGTGGTTTCATGGGTAAGGGGTTGGTGGATGAATCATGGAGGGGTTGTGGTTTGTTGGGGGGTGTGGGGATGGGGACTGTAGGTGGGAGGGACTGTGTGGGGGTGGAAAGGACTGTGTGGGAGGGATGGGTCCCCCTCCTACTCCCCCCACATGGTGTATAGCCCCCTTGCAGCAGCAGGCATCAGAGCACTCAGGGTTGCTCCTGCCAGAGACCCCCAGCAGCTGCACAGATTCTGGTTGCTTCAGGGTACACCCCACAAGCATGACCTGTGCCCTGACCCTCAAAATTAGAGTCTGTGCTGCAAATATGTAGTGTGGGGAACATTTTTTTTTGTTCCCAGTGTGCCTCTTGTGGCATCTCCAACTGCTTTGAGATGCTGCAGTAGGCATGTGCTTGCTCATCTAGACACAGCCAATAAGTCTCATTAGGGTCTGGTGCAGTGGCACTGATACTTTCTAATTCTACTGGAAATACCTTTCCTGATTCTGCAGGAAATAACTTGACTATGACTGCATCATATTGTTGGCTCAGTCATCCTTTAATTTAATAATAAAGCAGGTCTTCTTTTTCCTGTGCCATTCTAGCTGATAAGCTCTATTTTTTTGTACCAACCTAAATGGGACCTAGGCAAAATGTAGGCATTTAAGTTCCAAAGCTTCATCAGCTTCATTCCACAAGACACAAAATTCAATAAGTTTCTTTGTTCAGAGAGTGTTTCATTTTTTTTTCAAACATGTAGACCTTTTTAAGAATCACATAGAGGTTAAAGTGCTCACCCAGGAAGTAGAAACTTGAACATATTCAGGCCCACATCTCACCTTTCAGGACTATTGAACAATCTAGGTCGGGGATAGCCCTCATCCCTTTGAAGATGGCTTTTCAGTGGCCAAGAATGAAAAAACTTGTGGAGCCAGGAGAGCAAGGAAGAAGTAGTGCTACTTTTTAGTCCAGTGTAAGAGTATTCCCCATGGGGAAGAGAGAATCCTGGGTTCTGGTTGTTTTTTCTAGTCTTTCTACATTAGATAGTAATTGTGTTTTTTGTTTTGTTTGCTTTAAAAAGCAGAAATAACCTTGGCAGCAGGGAGCTGAACCTATGATTTCTTATTTCTTTTTCCAAAGATGGCCAGAGTCTTCCTTGAGGGTAGCATGGCTTCACTATTATTGGGAATAATAGTAATTGACATCTTTGAAAAAGACAGCCTCTGGCCCCAGTCACTTTGAAGATAAAGACTGAATTTAGTCTTAGTGACAAGTGTGTGATTTTTTTTTTCTTTTTAAAATGAAGTCTTCATAAAAACCCTGTAAACATATATATCAGCAGGGCATCTATTCAACACCATGATGCCAAAGTTCCTGTTCTGACCTTCAGGGAAAAATTTCAGGAACAAAAAGTAGTCTAGTCTCAGTGCCTAATCACTTTATACAGAAGCCTCTAACAAGAGAACCCAGGAGCACTTGGTCATTAAAGCTAAGGGGGGTATATCCCATCAATAAGAAAACAACCAGATCTTTTCCCCAAACCCATTCCTGTGCCAAGACAAGTCAGGTTGAATTGACAATCAAACTCCAAAGTATGAACTTGAGCCCAATGCAAAGAAAAATATCTTATCTTAATGAGAAACCCAAGTTCTTGCCTTTACCATCAATATCAACACCTAAGCTTAGGCTAACATAAAACTTACCACTGAAGTAATGCCTTAGCATTAAACTTAACATTTTTTGAAGGAATAAAGGAAACCATTTCCTAAACTCATGCTTCCTGGTAGATAACATAGGTTAAATGAATTACTAGGAATAGTAATTCTGCCTTTCTTGCACCCTCTGAAAAGCAAGATGTCTATTGACCCCAAGAAGTCTGTATCCTTGCAGTGGCCAACTCCTGGTAGGAGAGGACTTGTATGTACCCTACCCATTCAAGTCCACTGATGCACTCTAGAGCTAGAATTTGACTAGTGAGGATGTTCTGAACTCATGCTCAGGGGCCATCCTTGAGCCTTTAGTCTTCAATGGTTCAGAAACTGGCCAATACGTTTAAGTCCAGATCATCTTACCAGCAGCAACAGGAAAACTCTCAGGTCTGGAATGTATCAGAGAACTGAAGTGGGCAGGGCACAGTATAGACAAATCCTAGAGGCCAGAATTACCACATAGAGATGTATATAATTTTGAAACAGATGTGTTGAAATAATTGTTTGAATGCCTAATTAGCAATTCATTTATTTACTCTTAATTATAGAGATTCATAATATAAACTTGTGTGTGTGTGTGTGTATATATATATATACATATATATACCTTCCAATATGAAGATGCATAACATGGCATTTTTTTTTCACTCAATCACACATGAACTGAACCATAATAATGAGCTGGAGTGCTGGAAATAAGTTGTTAGTTATATTTATCTGTAAGAGAATCACTTGATTGCTTCTTCAAAGGACTGCAGGACTGCAGTACAGAAAGCTGCATGAAGAGGAAAAGCATGAATGCTGGAAGCTTGCAGGGTCTCTGGACTAATCTAGATCTGTAGGTGGATGAAATATTTTCAATTTCAGAGCCTGACAGACTGTATACATTGCGATTTTGATTATATCTTCATTCTTGCAAGCTCAATCCTGAGCCTAGCTAAGCCATATCCACTGCATGTATATTTTGTCTGTTAGGATACCCCAATAAACCTTAATGCCAGCAACTTTGCCACTACACAGTATAGTTGCATTTTCTAGCTAATGTAATTATGAAATTCATTTATCAGTGATTCTAGCAAGGGAAGCATTCAGTATATCTTCTCAATTATAAAAGTAAGAGACAAATAAATCATAAAGGTTTTTAAGTGCATTGGTTCCATTAACCTTTTTTTTGTTGCACTCTACAATAATCTTTCATTGCTACTGGGGAATAGATTTCCATACTATTTTTTAAGTATTATTGGGAGATATCAGAAGTAGTTTTGGCACAGAGTCTCACCAAGAATTTGCTAGGTCCAAGGGAACAAGTTGAAGTGATCCCTGATAGACTTAAGGAGGCAAAGGAGACTTAGAAAGTTTGACATCTGAAAGTAAATAGGCAAAGTTTTCCTTAGAGTCAAGTTATAGTAGCAGAAGTACCCAACAAAGTGGCATCAGAGCATGGTCTTCAAAATTCAGTGCCACAATAAAGGGGGTGGGGAAGAAGAACCAACCAAACCCAAACCTACTAAATCTAGCCTAATAATTATAAACTTGGAAGCCTAAAAATAAGGCATCTAATTACCTATCTACATTCTACTATACATCATCAGGTTTTCAGGAGTACTGAACAACAGTGGCCCTCTGATACCACTAAGAATGGTGGGTGCTTGGTTCTTCAGTGACTAGCACAAGAATGTGAATGCTTTATGCATGACTGTGGGCTCTGCCACACATTCATATTAAAGATGGGTTGAAACCAGCTATAAAGTTGTTATTAAACATTTTCAAGCACTAACTCTAGCTTGTAGGCTCCTCATAGCTGGATAGACATTTTATGGTATGATAATTAGGGGTGTGTGAAGCAGGCCCTATTCAATTCAGATTTGGATTTGGCCCAAATTAGGGGCAGTGATTCAATTTGTTGATTTGGATCACTGTCCCTGATTCAATTTGACCAAATCCAAATCTGAAGATTGAATGCTGATTTGGAGAATCAGCAATTCGGACATAGGCACACCTTTAATGTTTTTTCTACATACCTTGAGGTAGCAGGCATGGCTTGTGAATGCTGTGATGCTGGGGCACATGGAGCATCCCACATGAGTGCGGGGAGGGGGCCCTCCATGTGCTCGGTGGAGAACCTGAAAGTGGACCTTTAGTACTTCCGGTTCACTTCCAGGTCTGCCAGGGAGTGCGCTGGGGGGCTCCCCTGTGCCTCCCCAGCTTGGCGATTGGCTTCAGGGGGACCCCACATTCCCCCCCCAACCCAGAAGGCACCAGTCACCAAGCCAGGGAGGTGCAAGGGCCCTCCCCCCCAAGCCAGGGAGGTATGGACCTGGCAGTGGACTGGAAGTGCTTTTGGTCCACTTCTGGGTCTGCTGCCGAGCACACTGGGGAGCCCCCCATGCTTCTGTGGGACACTCCATGCACCCCACCATCACAGCATTCACGAGCCGCCTGCTACCTAGAGGTATGTAGAAAAAACATTTAAAGCTGTTTCTATGTCCAAATCTCTGAATCTTTCCAAATCTCTCCAAATCAATTTGGAGGGTTCCGATTCAATTTGCAGAAATTAAAGGGTCCTTTGATTTGATTCGGATTCAGAGATTCAGCCGCGGAATCGGGCCAAATCTCCGACAAATCAAATCAAATCAAATCAAATCAAATCAGGGACCGAAGCTTCGCACATCCCTAATGATAATTACTTTGCATGTGTGGTTGCTCTAAATTTATTGTGCGATTGACCACTTAATTGCACAAAATATGTAATGTATGGCAGGGGACTGACTGTCAAACTTTAAGGCCAAACTTTTCAAATGTAGATTCTTAGCTCTAGGCATTAAAAATAAGTTCACATCCCATTACAATTCCAGAATAATTCAAGAATTTGTCTATAACCAAACAGTTATTGTATACCATTTAAGACAATGACAAGAATAAAATGTATGCATAATTTATACCTGAAAACCTTATATCAATCAGAGATAATTTTTTATTTTTTATTTTCATATAATTTTAAAATAGGAGAGGAACAGGAAATTATAACATTTCTTACTTTATATAAAACAACGTAAATGCATTTGAATGTGGAACTCATACTTCAGTATGTGCATTAATAATATGTTGACAGGAGTACAAGTCTTCCATACAATAAAGTATATTTCTTGGACTAATCTTTTCAAAATAGGCTTTGACCTACCTTTACACTTGTACTCCACTTTTGTATAAACTATATTTACTGAAAATTATAATTGAATTTCAAAAGCTAAATCCTGATATTTGTGGCCTAGTCAAAGGCAGTGGTGAGAAATCATTTGTGGCTCAGACAACTGACTTGGTAGCCACTTCACTCAGTCCCTTTCATCCCATTTAAAAAACTTCATGGGTTGAGGTTCAACAGCAACTGTTGTTGGTTAGTGGCTATGTCTCCATGAGACGCTGACTATGCAATCATTACTGTGCAGTTGTATAAACAAGTACTAAATAACTTCAGTAACTGGAATTACTGTGCAGTAGTTCAGACGAAGAGCTTTTTCATGACACTGACTGTGCAGCAGTCCAGGACTACTGCACAGTAGCATCACATCATGGTTGCTGCCATGCAACACTACTGAGCACTAGTCTTCGACTACTATGTAGTCAGCATCTCATGTAGACACAACCAGAGTGTCTTAAGTTATTTATTCTACATAAGTTGCAAATACATAGGGTACAGGCAAATGTATGTTATAGTTGCTTTAAAAGGGGAGAGGGAGCTGCTGCTCAGAAGGAGCTTTTACACTGTTACTGTTATGTCTTCACAAACCTGTAGCAGTACAAGTTAGCTAAATTGCCTTCTGTCCTGGAAGAACCAGGAGTAAGGTCAGAAGAGTTTTGTTATTCTTGAATCACTAATGAATCATACAGATTCAGTGTAACAACTTGTATAAGTATCCTTTGATAGTAATATACTTGTTACCTCTGTCTATACCCACAGTCCTATTTAATTTCAAAATTTAAATATTTATATAAAGTGCCTTTTTGCAGATTTTCTTAAAAGGTAATTATATGATTTGCTGCAGTTATTCTGACACCCACCACTAGGTAAATTCTACTAAGTGTACCACAACCCAGTGACCTGGGCACACTCAGACTTCTTCTTGGAAATTAGACTGCATTTGTAATAAATTCGTCCTCCGAACCACTGAAATCCAACCTCTTAATAGTAGTAACTACACTTGAGCTTTTGGTTTTCTGCTTATAGAGTTCATCACCTGCCCACAAACAACTGTGTGGGACCATACAGGAACTACCGTTTTCAGTAAAAATAGAACCCAAAGCTTTCATCACCCAGAGCCAAGGCCTCTATTAGTAAATCTAAAAAAAAAAGAAAAGAAAAAGAGGAATTTCTTTATGAATGCAAGTAATGTCTTGTTATAAATGCTGGAATTGATCTCCAAAGTGAAATGTAAAGACATTCTGAAAGCACTTAAGTTGCATAGGAAGCAGTTTTCCTACTACAAGTTTATATCCAATTGGAGAGATTGTGCTTTTAATGCATCTGAATGAGAAGATGGAGATAAGCCTAAGGTTTCATTTTTTTAAAAGAAGAGTCAAAAATTCTCCACAGAAAGAAGGCACCATGATTTCAACAATAAGTAAAAAAATACCCCAATTTCTGTTAAAAACAGTGTTAACAGGCATTTTATTTATCAGTGGATCTACTGAATCTTAACCACATGGTCAAAATATGCACACATTTTCTGAGGAGCTGGATTAGAGACAGTTTTTGCTACTGTTTAAAATCAGCTTCTAGAAAGAACCTAGAAGCTGACCATTGGGGGACGGGGGGACTACCGCCACTGCTGGCCCGCTGAGCAATCCTTGCAAAGCCAGCAGATCACGGCGCTTCAGGGAGCCCACCCCTGCCCCAGCCCTGGTAAAATCTGTGGGCAAGGAAGGAGCCCCCCAGGGGGCACTTGCCTGCCTGTACACTAATGCCAGGAGCTTGGGGAATAAGCAGGAGGAGCTCATCCTC
>NW_005842482.1:452298-483539 GCF_000455745.1 Alligator sinensis
AAGAAAGAGACTTGGGGGTCATCCTTGACCACAAGATGAACATGAGCCTGCAATGCGATGCGGCGGCTAGTAAAGCGACCAAAACGCTGGCTTGCATCCATAGATGCTTCTCAAGCAAATCCCGGGACGTCATTCTCCCCCTGTACTCGGCCTTAGTGAGGCTGCAGCTGGAGTACTGTGTCCAGTTTTGGGCTCCACAATTCAAAAAGGATGTGGAGAAGCTTGAGAGAGTCCAGAGAAGAGCCATGCGCATGATCAGAGGTCAGGGAAGCAGACCCTACGATGACAGGCTGAGAGCCCTGGGGCTCTTTAGCCTGGAAAAGCGCAGGCTCAGGGGTGATCTGATGGCCACCTACAGGTTTATCAGGGGTGACCACCAGTATCTGGGGGAACGTTTGTTCACCAGAGCGCCCCAAGGGATGACGAGGTCGAATGGTCACAAACTACTTCAAGATCATTTCAGGCTGGACATAAGGAAGAATTTCTTTACTGTCCGAGCCCCCAAGGTCTGGAACAGCCTGCCACCGGAGGTGGTTCAAGCGCCTTCATTGAACACCTTCAAGATGAAACTGGATGCTCATCTTGCTGGGATCCTATGACCCCAGCTGATTTCCTGCCTTTTGGGCAGGGTGCTGGACTCGATGATCTTCCGAGGTCCCTTCCAGCCCTAATGTCTATGAAATCTATGAAAGCAGTTCTGAAACAGCATATCTTTTTCCCAACTGGGTGCATCTACACGAGAAATTTACTGTTGAGTAGACTAATTAGCTCCACAGTAAACATCTTGCATCTACATGTGTGGCCTTACTTGCTTCATCGGTTGAGGTTTAACAGCAACTGTTGTTGCTTAGTGGCTGTGTCTACATGAGACGCTGACTGTGCAATCGTTACTGCCCGGTTGTATAAACAAGTACTAAATGACTGCTCAGTAAGTGCAGTTACTTTGCAGTATGGGTGTGCGAAATGGCTGTGTTTCGATTTGGTTTTGGATTTGGCCATCTTGGAGAATAGTGATTTGTTTCAGTGTTTCAGATCACTGTCCTGTTTCATTTTGGCCGAATCTGTTTTAGAGATTTGGCTCTGCCGAATTTCCTCCAAATCTGTTTCAAATGGGCTTGCAATCTTCACACAGCCCTAGCGCCCAGCTGGGTGGGGCTGAAGGGCCGGGGGCTTGGGGCCCCAGTGGGGAGCAGGACGGGGGCTGTAGGTGGCTTGTCTGGAGAAGGGGGAGGGGGAGGACTGCTGCCTTCCATGAAGGAGAGGAGATGCTGGGTCGCAGGGCAGGGAAGCAGCACAGAGCAGTGAGTGAGCCTGCTGGTCCCTGCCCCGCAACTCAGATCTGCAGCAAGCAGAGATCTGTGCTAGGGGTTTCCTCACTGGTGCTGCCCACCCCGCGCTGCTGCGGCAACGGGGGGCTGTGTGAGGTGCTCAATGGTGTTGAGGAGACCCCAGCATGGATCTCTGCTCCCTCCAGAGCCAGGCCACAAGGCAGAGACCAACACTCCCTGCTGCACAGCCTGGCTCTGCAGGTAGCAGAGATCCATGCTGGGAGTCTCATCACCACCACTGCCCACCCCACGGTGCCCTGAATCTCTGCTCCCTGTGGAGCCAGGTCTCACAGCAGGGACTAGCACTGCCTTGCTGCATCGCCTGGCTCTGCAGGGAGCAGAGATCAGCACTGGGGCCTCCTCACTGCTGCTGCCTGCCCCATACAGCCCCACATTGCCGGGGCAGCATGGGGTGGGCAGTGGTAGTGAGGAGACCCCTGTCATGGATCTCTGCTCCCTGAGGAGCTGAGTTGTGGAGCAGGGCAGCAGTGTACAGATGTTTCTGTGCAAGTCTGGCTCTGAAACTCCAAAACAGCCCAAAACACCACCAGAATCAAATGGCTGCTGAAATTTTGCACAGCCCTACTGCGTAGTAGTGTTAGGGGCCTTATTAGGCCACAGGAAACTAAGCAACTCCACATCAGGGTAGTACGTGTAAATATAAGTACTAACCGGCTGCAGAGTTTTTACTCCACAGCAGTGCACATGTAGATACTGACATGGCTGGCTGCAGCATAAGGATGCTTGAGTGCAGGGGCTGTCTGCCAGCTAGCTCCATGCTGATGCACCCTCGTCCCAAAGCCAGCCCTTCCACATCACAGTGAACCCAGTTGGAGCATCCCTAGGCTGGCAGGCTGACCCCCTGGGGTTCCTTCCATGTGGGGATGCTCTGACCTAGCTCAGCATGGTGCTGTCCCAGGTGTACGTTCAAATGGTGCATCAGGGAGCAATAAATTCTGGTGCAATATGTGCTGGCATTTATTGCTATGTGCTAGTAGCTTTGTAGACATGCCCACTGACTGTAAAAAAAAAAGACTGGGGACTGCTTTTTTTAGCAAGAATTGTTATTAGCTTTGGATGCTGGCATCCATTGTACCTTGTACATATTCAAATCATTAAGTAATGATAATGTTTATATATAATTTATAAAGGAATCAAGATTTTTAAATAATAAGTAAATAAGCACACACACACATGCACACACACACACACACACACACAAAATAGAAACAATAAAGAATAAGAGTTATAGCAGTTCTAAGGTGTATTTTAAATTTATACAGTAAGTCCAGAGTACCTATTCTTTAGAAAGAAATTGTCATATGAGATCAGCGTAAACAAAGGTCCTTTATAACTAGATGTAACAAAAGTAAAAACAGAAAAACAAGAAGGCAGCCAAAATATTTATTTATATGAGGCAGACATTTCTTCGGTGAAATCCTTTAAAAAAATGTACTCCTGTTTGCCTAAATATAATAGGTCACCATAGAAGGCAGTCTCCTAGCTCTTATAACTAAGCTATTTTCCAACACTTTCTATGCCAAAAGAAGCTGTTTTATCTTTGCTTCCCAATGGGGTCATACTCACTAGTGTTTCTTTGGCAATCTCCTGTCTATCAGGTCTAGTCCTCCAGAGAAGACCCTTTTATTCTCTTTGAGTTAATTCATGCCCAGGTCCTCCTTTCAGTCAAGTGCCTTGGAGGATAAATTATTTTCTTTCAGCTATCATAAAACAATAGGACATTTAATCACTTCCTCCTTTATCTGGATGGCATATAGCTAGAAGATCCATCAGCTTTGTGGCCCATGATCTACATGCTTGCAGTAGTTGTGATATTTCTACTGGGGCAATTTTGCAACAACTGCAATGGAGTCCAATAGCAGATATGCAATAATAGTAAAAAAAAATAGAAACCAAAATGGAATAGTGAGCCTCAAATTAATGCATGTTTTCATATATTTCATAGACATTAGGGCTGGAAGGGACCTCGGAAGATCATCAAGTCCAGCCCCCTGCCTGAGGGGCAGGAAGTCAGCAGGGGTCATAGGATCCCAGCAAGATAAACATCCAAATTTCTCTTGAAGGCGTTCAAAGTAGGTGAACACCTTCAAGAGAAATTTGGATGCTTATCTTTTACTACCTTTAACTCCATTTCTAACAATTGAGATAATCAGTGCAATTTAAACAATGGCTTTGACAAAAGGAAATATAGGACAATGCCAAACAGTTTTAAACTGAATGCGAATAGATGAGAGGGACCGAGAGATCGGTCATTACAGTTTGAGAGGGAACCAATCTTTGAATAATTTTTTTCCTGTATCCATAATCAAATAAGTGCAATATTTGTAGCTATTTAACAGAATTGATAAGGGAATAAAAAGAGGATCTTAGTTGCTGGGGTGTCACCCTAGAGAAACAGAAAGTTTGCCTGGGGTGGAAACAGGTATTCCTTGTCACTCTTCAGAAGCACAGCTAAAACTGGAACTACTCCAGGTCTTCACACTGTTTTGTCTAGAGTCAATTGACTTGTTTTTTATATACGACAGAAAATACAGCTTTGCCAAAATGGAAACATTCCATGGAAACAAAAGAACTTTGATAAAGTGTTTTTTGAATGGACCGCCCTTTATTTATCTCAATAGCCTACTGGTTAGAGCACTTGTCCAGGGAATACAGCATCTAGATCAAAGGCTCTCCACCCCCCCCCACCCCCCCAAACTAAGGCATCAGCAAAGTGCCCTAAAGTGAGGGCCAAGAAGGAGAATGAGTCAGAGTGACTATGGTTCAGCGAGATAAGCATTCGCTTGCCAGGAGGAGGGGGTTGATCCCTCTCTCTCCCATGTAAGAGAATTTATCTAACTACTGTCTTTCTTTTTTATGCAGTGACTGAGAAATGCCCCTACTACTGCTTCTGGGAGGCTGTTCTAGAACTTCACTCCTCTAGTTAGAAACCTTCTTCTAATTTCCAACTTAAACTTTTTTCATGGTCAGTTTTATATCCAATTAGTCTTGTGAAGATCCTAGCAGCTCCCAGAAATCTTTACTGAAAAATAATTGGAAACTTGATATGTAAGAGGAATGCTTCATGTTTCTTGGGGTCTTTTGTTCATTTTCCCACCACATTTTATAGGTCCAGTATGCAAGAGGAATCTAGGAATCAGTGGGGGAGAGTTTAAAAAAAACAGGAAAAATACGGTATCTCCTTCCTCTTATGGCTAAGTGGAATATCTGTGAGGGCAGCTAATGAGAAATATGCATTTTTGTGTCTAGTAAAAGTTAGCTTTTCAACATGAAATTCTTTCTTGCACAGTGGAAGAGGAGTAAAGGGGATTTAGACAGCCAAAAGACAGGATAACAAACACTATTCTTTTTATTTTTATCTTATTATTCTTAAGATCTGATTCATGATTTTTAATTCTTTGCCAATACTGGCACTGTGAATTGTAGACGTCTATTATAGCTACATTCATTTTATCATAGAAGAATTCTTCAGTTTCTCAACTTCTGTGGCCCTTTGTAGTGGTGACAAAGGAAACAGGAAAAAAATATTCATAACTGTTGTTTTTCTTTGCTTGAGAGCCTCTTATGGGCTACATTAGAAACAGTTCTGGATGTTAACCACATTTTATTGTTGTATAGCTTGCCACATTAGAGGACATTTCAACTATGGCAGAAAAACATAGCTATAATTCTCAGCTAGTCATGCAGCACAGACCTCTCTGACAGAATAAAACATAGGTTCAGTATAGCTCTGGGTACATTGTGTGAAACCAAAGGTGAGGCATATTATAGCATAATAGCCCTGCATCTGGAAATACAAATAATGGCCAAAATCATCATTCTGTTCTCTCTCTAAGGCAATTTCATTGGAAAACACTGTAAGTAAAACATGTGAAAAAAACATGGGACCAGTCTAAAAATAACCTAAACCTTTAAAAATATCAATTACAAAAAGTAGAAAATTAATTACATTTAACTAAGAATTAAATAAGAATTGTTTGTGTTAGGGCAGGAATATAAAGAAAACCCCTTTGCAATAATATCACTACCCTGGGTTCAATGAAATGTCCCTTTTTCACATCTATCCCTTTCAAAATACAGGAGAAAGTGACAAACATGAGTGATGGGCATAGGTGGGAGCTCAAATAGGTACAATTCTAAGAAAACATAAAAAATGTGAGAGAAATTGAAATAGGAAGATTTCCAAAAACAGCAACACAACTACGTGTGTAAAACCCCTGAGAAATTCATCTGCCCAAAGGAGGCAGAAAGGAGGCACTACTGCAGTCCTGTTCCCCCACTTCTAGACCTCCAGCAAAGCCCTATAGGAACAGCAGGCCTGCTGCAAGCGGTACAAGAACAGCACAGCAGGCATACTCCCCCTGCTGGAAGTTCACTTCAGCTGAGTTCTGTAATTCCACTTTGCTGAAGCACTAAACAAAAATAGCAAATAGTTTTGTATGCAGTCACTATCTGCTTGTGATTAGAGAAGCTGACATACCCCGATAGAAAGTGGGGGCCAGACATGTCTCCAGACACCTGAGCCCCATGACTGGGAGCCAGGCAAGTCTCTAGATTCCTGAACCCCACTTTGCCCTAGTAGTGGGGAATAGTGATTAAAATAGGAGCTGGCCCACATACGGTAGGGTGCACAAGGATGACCCAAAGCACTGTGCATGTTGGTGTAGAGTAAGGCCTGATTAGGAGGGCCTGAAGAGCTGCACTGGGGGTGTGCTGAGTAGGGGGTGTGAGAGTAACCTGAAGTGCGGCACATAGGACAACCCCCATGATAAATTAACTCAAGGATGAAACCCCATAGAGGGGGCAGCCAAGCCCAGGTAAGCTTATGGACACCTGAGGTATTAGTTGGGCCAGAGGCCATGTTTGTTGTGTGTTTGTAGCGATGTTAATATCTGCCAGTGTGGGAGCACAATGCCCCAGTGGGGCGTGAGAGTCCCAGTGAGATGCTGGGGCAACTGTCATGGTGTAAGATACTGTAATAATTTAGATGACATCTTCAAGGCATGAGACATGATAAGGGAAGGTTAGAGTTGTGTTATTGCCCTGAGCATTGGGCATTAAAATGAGTAGTCTCCTGCACTTAACCGCAGTTTATATTCCAACTAGTTGTGGAGGGTGAGATTTTGGGCAGACTGACCCAGAGAAGGTGAGTGGGCCGAGGGTTTCACAGCCCTGAGTAGTCAGCCTGTTACAAATTGCTTTAAGAAATTATCTTTTTTTTTTTTTTTTAAATAGAAGGGAGCTTTGGTATCAGCAAAGCCTCTAAAATGCCCACCTTTCCTCACACTCCTCTACTCCTTCATAGGGACAGGTTCTCCACTATTTTAAATCTTATGTATTTATTTGGGATATTGGGATATTGGGTACAGCCATGTTGGTCTAAGGACAGGCAGACAAGGTTCCTTGGGTAAATGTGACTTTTTTTGTTAGACCAACTAAATAGTTGGAAAAATTGTGCCCGAAAGCTTGTAAAGAACCATTTTTCCAGCTATTTAGTTGGTCTAATAAAAGATATCACATTTAACCAAAGGACCTTTTCTGCCTTGGGTATTTATTTACATTTATGCAAAAAAGTCTTTTTCACACTTCACAGGTGTAAATTATTACACAACTATCAAGGCAGTTGAGAATTCATCTCATAACATAATATTTAGAGTTGGCCATGATTCAGTTTTCAAAGGTGATGTGCATATGCAGAGATAGTAAAATAACTGCTTTATCATTGTCTAACATGAGAAGTTGTCTAATAACTCTCTCACATGCAATACTGTTACTAAACATTAGATATCTGTCACATTGAAAGATAATTTGAATTCAAATCTCTTACAGTGAACCAATCCTTTGTAAAATAGTGGTTGTATCATGGTATGTTGGTCACCAGGGATGATACTCATTGATGTTTCTAATGATGGCATTGTGTCACTTCGTGATCTATCCTGGATTTAGTGAAAGAGCAGGCATGAAAATAAACCTCCAGTTTTGGTTCCTTTTCATCCTCTATTCTTTCCTTTATCCTCTCAAGGAACACCTTCATAATTCTTTCATCCACACCTCTTTTGTACAGCTCTTTATAAAACTGTACTGCTGCATCCAGCACCTTTACACACTCCTCTATTTGGGCTCCGTCTTTTGTTCTCACTTCTTTCAGTTCCTTCCTTCTTTTCCTCAATTTTGCCCAAAAAGACTTATACCTCCTTCTTCTATCTTCTCCACCCAGGTGCTCTGGTCAGAAAGATTATCTCATCTGTTTTGCTTTTGACCTATTCTTCAGTCCATCACTTTATGTCTTCCAGTTCTTCTTTTTTTCATATTTCTCTTACTCCCTCCTTTAATAATTTCTGGTTCCTTGCCTGCAGTTCTTTTAGCTATTCCACCCTCTTCTTCACTTCTCTTTGACCAATATTTCTGAAAAATGTTCTTGTTATTTTCTTGTCTATTGTCCACCACTACCAGATGTTTTTTGAAGCATCTATTCAGAATCCTCTGTCCTTTATACAGTTCCACATATTCTTGACAGGTCTTTTTACCTTGTAATAACTGAACATTTAAATTCCACATCCCTTTCTGCCTACCTTCACTTTTATCTAAACTCACTTCCATTCTCAACATCTGGTGATCATTGAAGGTCAAATTTAAGATCTCCTTTCCAATCCCTGGTCCATGTGTTGTTAATACAAAATCAGTGCTCAACACCTATCTCCCACTCAATTCCATTTTCATAATCACCTTGTCACCTGCCCATACTTTAAACATCCATTAAACATCCTTCTTTTATTATATAAATCAGTACTTTTGATGAGCTGTCTAGCTCTCCCTCCCCTCCAGCTCCTCTCCTACCCCTCTCCTTGGTAATGCAATTGAAATCCCTCACCTGAATTTGCTGCCTACTTTCTACATACATTTCTAATTTCTTAAACAGTATGATCTTTTCTTCTCTCTCAGCTGGCACATATATATTACAAATCTTTAACACTTTCTTTTTAAACGTCACCACCATCCATTGCAGTCTCCTTTCCACAATCACTTGCACTTGCCACACTTCTACTTCCTCACTCTTGAGCAAAATCATGACTTCAGCCTGTTTGTTTACATCTGACTCCACCCACCACAATGGTCCCCATCCCATCTCTTTAGAAAATGATTGAAATCCCTCTCCCATGAAATTCTACACTCTTATTCCATATTATGTCTGCTTTGGTTCTACTCAGTACTGACAATCTTAACCCACCTCTTCCTTGATAACACACTTTTGAATGTATAGATACGATACACAAAGTCATGCTTGTCCATTTAAATTACACATCTGTACTAGGGCTGTGTGAAGCTTTGGTCACTGATTCAATTCAGTGGAGATCTGGCCTGATCTGGCAGCTGGATCTCCAAATCCAAATCAAATCAGGAGACCCTCTAATCTCTCCAAATCAAATTGGGATTCTCCGAATCAATTTGGAGAGCTTTGGAAGGATTAAATGATTTGGACATAGACACAACGTTAAATGTTTTTTCTACATACCTCAAGGTACCAGGTGGCTCATGAATGCTGAGATGCTGGGGCAGATGGAGTGTCCCACGGTAGCATGGGAGTGGGGGGTCCCCCGCGCACTCAGCAGCAGACTCAGAAGTGGACCAGAAGCACTTTCAGTCTACTTCCAGGTGCACTGGGGAGCACACAGTGCTATCCTGCCCCTCGGATCAGCGACTGGTTCCTCTTGGGTCTGGGGGGGGCACCTGGGGTTCCCCCATGGCTGATTGCTGAGCTGGAGGGCCACGGGGAGCGGGGGTCCTCTGCATACTCAGCAGCAGACCTGCAAGTGGAGCAGAAGTACTTCCGATCCACTTCTGCTTTCGCTGCTGAGCAGGCGACCCACCCCACCATGTTCCTGTGGGACACTCTGTCTGCCCTACCATCACAGCATTCACAAGCCACGCCTGGTACCTCAAGCTACATAGAAAAAGCATTTAAAGCTGTGTCTATGGCTGAATCACTGATTCTCCAAATCAGCATCAAATCTTCAGATTTAGATTCGGCTGAATCGAATCAGGACAGCGATCCAAATCAACTAATCGAATCACTGTCCCCAATTTGGGTGGACTCCAAATCCAAATCAAATATGGCTCGTTTCGCATACCTCTAACCTCTACCATTCTATGAGTCTTCTGTGCTGCTGCTGGACGCAGTTGGTTCTAGTCCTTCCTCTCTTTGCATCCTCATAGTCTTTGCCATTTTTTTCTTTTTATTGCTTTGACATTCAAGAAAGGTTCCCCTTTCCACTTCCCCTTGCCTTCCCCGTCTCTGTTAATCCCAGACCACATTAGCTCTGATGAGCCTTTTTTCAATCCATCTCATTCCCCCTTTCTCTCTTTGTCTGTCTTCTTCTTCCTAAGCTTCATAGCATGTGATTTATTTCTTTTCCCAAATTGGCTTTCTTTTTTCTCCTGCTCTATCCTCATTCCTTCTCCTTCTTCCTGTAGCGTTCTCTCATCATAGTATCATAGTAGCTGGGGTCAGGAGGGACCTGAACAGATCATCTAGCCTGACCCCATGCCACAGGCAGGAATGAATGCTGGGTTCACAAGACCCCAGACAGGTGATTGTCCAATCTGCTCTTGAATATACCCGAGGACCACCTCCCTGGCAAATTGGTTCCAGATTTTGGCCACCCTAACTGTAAAATATTGCCTTGTGATCTCCAACCTAAACCTATTCTCCATCAGCTTATGACCGTTGTTCTTCGTCACCCCAGGTGGTGCTGGGGAGAAAAGAGCTCTACCTATTTGCTGTTGATCCCCCTTGATGAGCTTGTAGGCAGCCACCAGGTCCCCCCTCAGCCTCCTCTTGCTGAGGCTGAACAGGTTCAGGTCCTTCAGTCTCTCCTCATAGGGCCTATCCTGCTGCCCTCTCACCAAGCGGGTGGCCCTCCTCTGAACCCTCTCCAGGCTGGCCACATCCCTTTTGAAGTGCGGTGCCCAGTACTGGACGCAGTACTCCAACTGTGGCCTGACCAAGGTCGCATAGAGGGGGAGTATCACCTCTCTGGACCGGCTTGAGATGCACTTTTGGATGCATGACAAGGTATGGCTGGCCTTGCTGGCTGCGGTCTGGCATTGGTGGCTCATGTTTATCTTGGAGTCAATAATGACTCCGAGATCCCTTTCCGCCTCTGTGCTTTCAAGAAGGGAACTCCCCACCCTGTATGTATGCTGTGGATTCCTTCTCCCAAGGTGCAGCACCCTGAATTTGTCTACGTTGAACCCCATCCTATTCTCGTCTGCCCAGTTTTGTAGTCTGTCTAAATCTAGTTGCAGCCTCTCTCTCCCTTCAAGTGTGTCCACCTCGCCCCACATCTTAGTGTCATCAGCAAACTTGGACAGCGTGCTTTCCACCCCCTCATCCAAGTCGCTGATCAAGATGTTAAACAGTGCGGGCCTGAGGACCGAGCCCTGGGGTACCCCACTACTCACATCTCGCCAGGTTGAGTACAACCCATCCACCACTACTCTCTGGGTGCACCCCATCAGCCAATTTTTTACCCATCCAACTGTGCAGGCATCAATGCTGCAGTCACTTAATTTATTGATGAGGATGGGCATCTTTCCCTTCTACCCCTCCTCTGTCTAAAAGTCACTTGTTCCACTTACCTGTCCTCCTTTTTGCCTCCTCTGTCACCAGCTGCACCACTTTGATTGCTGAAATTTCACTATCTTCCTCTTTCACTCCTTCCTGTGGCATCTCCTCCACTGTCATGAATTCTGACTCAAGATCTTCTTCCCCACTTTCCTCTTCTCTTCTGCTCTTATGTAGATCTTGCTTTATTTGAGAAGGACCACAGGCATCACCACTGTAAGTGTGTCTATTTCCTGAAAGTAATGCACATCAGTACTTCTTGGCACTCTGTGCCCTGTTTCTTTACATATGCAAACTATTGTATACCAGCAATGTGCAGAAAGGTGTTCTCCCTGGCCACACTTGCTACAGAGTTTAGGATGTCCAAAATACACTGGCCACACTGAGGTTTATCTACTTGGATTGCTGACTGGAAGGCCATTATTCCACCAGGACTCCTCTCGTCCAACTTCATTACCACTTGAGCTCTTCATGCTCCCATCCATATACTGTATTTATCATGTAACTTCTCAACATACCTACCATTTTGTACAAAAATCTTCAGCCATTTTTCAATCCCCACATCTCAAGCATGTCTGTGTATATTTGAATAATTATAGCCTCTTTCTTGTCCTTTATCTCACAAAAAATCCTCTTAAATTCTCTCTCACCTTTTGCTGCATACATCTTCTAAAAATCCTCATAACTTTCTCAGCTCCAATTTGAAATTTTCCAAGACTTCCAGTTCAGAAAGGTGATGAGGCTATTCAAGTGTTCCACTTCAACATCCAAAACTTCACACAATATTTTCTACATAAATTTATATCTATTAATTGTCTGGCTTTTCTGTTCTCCTGTAGCCTGGGTCCCAAGGTATGAGGATGTCAGTCAGCTGCCACATAAATGATATATACCTGTGGGCACTCCCTGATTGATGTTTTTGGTTGGTGATCATAACCCACTGTGCCCACAAGGTATTGACCTTTATGCGGCACTGCCATGCTGACTGGTCATGCCGTGCTCCTGCATCCAGTCTGACAGTCATTCTTAGATGTGCACATTGGAGTGCCCACCCCATGCAAGCTGTTGCTGTACCTCTGCCTCACCCCACAGTGCCATGAGGTCACCAGTCTCCTCCATGGAGAAATTGAGACCCCAGATGGCAACGTGCGGTGTGGGTGATGATGCCATTGGGCCTCCCACATCAGTTCTCCAGGCATCCATGCAGCTGTCCCTGTGCTGTCAGGCCTGTGCAGTTTCCTGCAGTGCCCAGCACAGAGGCACAATATGGAACCAGGATCCACATGGTGAGGCAATGCCCCAGCACCTGCAGTCTCTTGGCAGGCTGCTGGGGGTTGGCTGCAGGCAGCTAGAGCTGGCCCCAGTGGCTAGGAACTGCTTGCAGCTGGGCCTGGGTGCTTGCAGGCTTGGCAGCATCTTGCAGCAGCTCGGGCTCACATAGAGCTGGCCCAGATCTGGGGCAGGAAAGGCACTCAGCCCTGAGGCCCTGGGGCTGAGCTCAGGCTGGCCTCCTAGTGGCAGGGCTGACTGGGAGCAAATCTGTGCTTGCAGCAGTGCACTTGTAGCAACTCAAATAGCAGTGGCACAAATTTGTGCCAGAGATTTGTGCCTCAGCACACAAGCCTGAACATGCACTTTGGTGCTGACCCTAGCAGTATAAAAAGCTGCCTTGGTGAGCATCTCAGAGTTACTTGCCCTCAGGAGCTTCTGAGGCCCAGCCAATTGGTATCTGGGGACACTAGCCCATTGTGCCATCTGGACTGCTCAAGCAGCCCTAGCCTAGAGGGACCCCTGCACCCTCTACCCTCTGCAGCAATCTGGCAATGGGGGATGCTGTCTGGCCATGACCTGCTGTCACCTGCGATAACATCTGCTCATTTGGAACTGCGGCTCCATGGCTGCGCACCTGTCAAACCCAGGTGGGGACTGGATTTACACAGCTTCCTGGGCTGTGGTGTGGGCACTGCAGCAGAGCCTTCTGCATCTCTGGACCAGCTGTCAGTGGGTTCTGTCTTCACAGTTGGCCTTTGGGCAGCAGTACTGTCATATCTTCTGGTTTCCTTGCTCTACTATCTGGGCAGCTGTTGCCCAGAAGATGTGCTTCTTGCGGTGGCGCGCTTTAAACTCTCAAAGCATGTCCTCCTGTCTCCAAATGGACAAGAGGTCAACCACCTCATCTGCTCTCCAGCTGGGTCCCCAGTGCAGGTCCTGGGCAGGCTTCTTTGCCTGGCTCCCATTACTTGACACACTAGCAGAGTTACTGATGTTCCCTGTTTAAAAATTGCAAATTTTCTGATAAAACCCCCACACATTCTCTCATTAAAATACCCAAAAACCATGTTCTTCCCCAATTAAAGTGAAATATCACTATATAGACAGAGATCAGTTGGGCAATGTTTTACTGATATATTTACAATTTTAAAGAAATTTGGAAGCCTATCAGTGCCTCTATCATCATAATAAAACAAATTCTAAGTATCTATACACATTGGCATTAGCTTTCGGTTTTTTTAATCATAGAAAAATCAGAGCTTCCCCTGATGCTGAGCTGAACTGATATGTTGGTGTCCTTCCTGGCCCTTACCCCTCACTCTCAACCCACATCTCCCCAGTGCCCCTCACTCCTGACCCCCAGCCCGTGCCTGCCCACCACTAGCTCCCTCCTGGCAGAAGCTCCATCCCAGTACCAGGACATGAGTACAGCTGTAGCTATCTCACCCAGTACTTTGTGTCTCTGAGCAGTGCCAGCCCTTGCTGTTCTGCTCCCTGCACCTGTGCCCAGGCCCTAGTGATCCCTATGGTGTTCCTGGGAGGCCCTCAATTGAGGCTCAAGGAGTGGACTGGACAAGCCCCTTCCTGTCCAAGCTGGCCTCCCCCTGCGCAGGCTTCCCTAGGTGGCGTAGGAGGGCTCTAAGCCTGGCTCTGGCAGCCTTTTCTACCTGAAGCACTCCCCCATCCCTGACTCCCATCTCTCTCTCTCTCACACACACACATCCCCGCTGTCACCTCTACCCCTACTCCTACCCCCAGCCCATCACCCCGCCACCAAAGTGGTTCCTGGGACCAGGAGCCCTCTGCAAGGCTGGTGGGGGCATGGGACAAGGCTGCAGTGTGGTAATTGCCTCTGTAGCCATGGACCCACCAGCAAGTCCTATCCCATCTAGAGGCTGGGAATGCAAGATGTGAGATTTATGTGTGGGGGAGGGGGGATTGGGGAGGAACAAGTGTGGGAGGGGGTTGTGGGTGGGTGTAAGGTGTGTGGGGTATTGTGGGGAGTTTGTGGATGGAAATTTGTGGGGGTTGTTGGGGGTATGGGGTTTGCGGGTGGAATGGGGAGTTTGTGGATGTGGGGGGACTGTGTGGGTGGGGAAGACTGTTCAGAAAGAGTGGGTCCCTCGCCAACCCCCCTGCATAGTGCACAACCCTGCCCACAGTCATGGCAGTGGCCATCAGAGCACTCCTGGCCCCATCTTCACAGAGACTCTGGGTGGTACAGTGCTACCTCAGACCTGGGGGCTGCACATGGCACATCGTTTCGGCCTGGCCCAGTGCCACACACCTTCATACAGAACTGGGCAGCTATTCCTGCCACTCGGGGCTCCTGGCACTGTGAGCAGAAGCTGCTGACCATGGGGCTGGATCGGCTCCTGCCTCCATGTGCCTCACATGCCATTGGGCTCAATGGAATGTGGAGGCAGAAGCCAGCTCGGCCTGATAGCGCACAATTTCTGCCTGTCATACCGAGAGCCTCAGAGGCAGCAAGAGTGGCCCAGTTCTGGCTGAAGGCATGAACCAGCTGGCTGGGCTCACTCCATGTGAGTTCTGGGTCTCAGGCAGTGCTGGGTCTTAGGTGGCCGGGGCTGCACCACACCGCATTGCATTGCCAGGGCCTCTGCCAGAAGCAGACCACAAGTGCCCCGATGGCTGCTGCTGCTCCCCCCACCCTCACACGGTCCCTTCACCCGCAGTCCCCCCCCCCTGACATTCCTACTTACCAGGGACAGAGCCCGAGTCTGATCCACCGCTGCAGCCTTGCCCTGTTCCTATTTGCTCCAGCATGCTGAGGAAGTGTGCTAGAGCATCAGGGACATGCATCAGCCATAGAGACATTCTGGCTGCATGCTAGTGGAAGAAGGTGGGCAGTGGGGTCCCGCAGGGTTCGGTCCTCAGACCAGTAGTATTTAATATCTTCATCAGCAATTTGGATGAGGATGTGGAGAGCACCCTCTCCAAGTTCGCTGATGATACCAAGTTATGGGGCAAAGTTAGTGCACCAGAGAGCAGGGAGCAGATTCAGGCCGACCTGGACAGGTTGGATCAATGAGCAGAGAGAAATAGGATGCAATTTAATAAAGATAAATGTAAGGTACTCTACCTGGGAAGGAGGAATCCCCAGAACACCTATAGGTTGGGGAGTGTTCTTCTCAGAAGCTCAGAGGCAGAGAGGGATCTTAGAGTCATAATTGGAGTCATAATTGACTCCGAGATGAACATGAGCCGGCAGTGTAACGAGGCCATCAACAAGGCCAATCACAGCTTGTCGTGCATTAGCAGGTGCATGACTAATAGATCAAAGGAGGTGATGCTCCCTCTCTATGCAGCACTGGTCAGGCCACAGTTGGAGTACTATGTCCAGTTTTGGGCACCACAGTTCAAGAGGGACGTGGCGAATCTGGAGAGGGTCCAAAGGAGGGCCACTCACATGATTCGTGGCCTTCGGGAAAGACCCTACAGGGGGAGGTTGAGAGAGCTGAATCTCTTCAGCCTTCACAAGAGACGGCTGAGGGGAGATCTTGTGGCTGCCTATAAATTTATTAGGGGAGGTCAACGGGGAATAGGTGAAGCGTTGTTTACTAGGGCGCCCCAGGAAGTGACTAGGAATAACGGGTATAAACTAGTTGAGAGTGGATTTAGGTTAGATTTTAGGAAGAAATTTTTCACAGTAAGGGTGGCCAGGATCTGGAATAGGCTTCCAAGAGAGGTGGTACTTTCACCTAGCTTGGAGGTCTTCAAAACGAGTCTAGATAGTCACCTGGCTGGGGTCATCTGACCTCAGTCCTCTTTCCTGCCGGGGCAGGGGGTCAGACATGATGATCCATTGTGGTCCCTTCTGACTCTACAATCTATGAATCTAGTGCATCTCTCTGGAGGACCCAGCTTCCGGTTTCTCCAAGAGCATGCCCTGCACCACTTTAGAGTCCACACTACAAATATGCAGGTGAGGAATATTTTTTTCATTCTTAGCTTTCCCTCTGTGGCATCTCAACATGCTTTGAGGTGTTGCAATAGTCTGTGTTTGCTCGTCTGGATGCAGCATTTGTTGTCTACATGTGCATTACTGCTCTGTAACTATTTGCAGTAACTTTGCTACTTGCATTTGCAGGTAGCAAATGTCCTTGCAAATAGCAAAGTTTACTGCTCAGTAAGTATGTGCAGGTGTAGAAGCTCACACTTACTGCACAGTAAACTATGCAACTATACAGTAGAGTGTCTCATGTAGATGTGCCTCTGGAAAACTTAAATAGATCAAGCACATTGAGTCTTTCATTATAAATAACATTTTCCAGTCCTTTAATGATTCTTTTGCATCTTCTCTAAATCCTCTTCAGTTTTTCTGCATTCTTCTTGAAGTGTGGACATCTGAAGCGGCACAGTGTTTCATTATCCTTTTGTCAGAGGTGTCAAGCTCTGGGACAATATAACCTCTGTAACTGAGTATTCCCCTGGTTCTGTATCTAAGGATTATATAAAACCTTTTGACCACAGCAACTGTTTCCTAGGATAATGTCCCATATTCTGTAAGCATGTCCCACACACTTTGATACTTAGCTCCTTTTCTTTCTCCGCCTTAAAAAAAGTGGACATGATGTGAAAGCTTTTCATGTCACCTTTCTGAGAGTGATTTTTGTCACTTTGCATTCCCCAGGGATAAATAAACTGATCTCTTTCCTGTCTGAATTTGTAATCTGTTTGCATAAAAGCTACCACATTTTTGAACATTTAATGTACTGTGAAATTCTCCTCAGTGCTACTTGGGTGCTCACAAATCATATGAGAGTCTCAAGAACCTTTTTCCTCTTTTATCAAAAGATAAATAAAATGTCAACATAAGGAATTCATTGTTCATATTTTTTCATGACTAAATCCCTTAAAAACTATTGCTCAGTACAGAAGCCATGTTTCCTTTTTGAATGTATGTCAACAAAAAGTAATGTTTTTTGAAATCTATTTGACAGAGGCTTACTTACATTTAAAAATAAAGGTAATTGGTGAAATCTCTTTGTAGTCCTATACATTAGATGCATCCAGTGTATACAGTTACATATCATTGAATGGAACTGTACATTTAAAAAAAAAGAAAAAAAAAAAGATTGCTTAGTAAAAGAATGTATGTATACCAGGATTTTCACCTGTGGATTGTGAAGGAAGAAATAATAAAAATAATAGAAATAGGGTGAATAAATGCATTTGTCAGGATCTTTTATTTAATTGAGCCTGTGTAAGCAGTAGAACATGCATTAGAACTAGAAATACCTGGAAAGGGAAGCTGCTCTCTCCCACAAGAAAAGGTTTTGTTAATGAATAAGCATATCTATTATATTTTTTAAGCAGCGCAGAAATCAGTATGCATGCTCTATATATTTCAGTACCAGTCCATTCCACAATTTCACTGAATCAAAACTGAAATTGGAAGTGAGAGAATTATCACGTATGGTGGAATTCATGAAAATTACCATTAGTCATAGATTATGTGATTGTTTCCAGAATTAAATCTCAAACCTTCTAATGTTTTTTACTGTAATAATGATAAAAAAACCCTGTGAGGGAGACAAAATGAGTAGTCTTGTCCATATGCAAAGGAGTAAGCAACTACTAAGGATTTTGCAGATCTTAAGCTTTCTCTACTTTGTAGGCAAACAGCATGTTAGGCATTGAACTAAAGGACAAAATATCTATTTAAGAGTAGTAATGATCACTGTGCTTTAGGCCATATAGCCTAGAAAATAATTTCTAGAGAAGGCCAGATGAAGAAAAACCTACCTCTGCCTTTAATGGCAAGCTTATACAGTGTGTTTTTATAGAAGATAAGCATGAAAATCTTCATTGATAAAATTGCACTGGTCATTTTTAACAGCAGCAGAAAGGAAGTCATTTTCTGTATAAACAATTGTTATTGCCTCCAAAAAAAAACCCCAAACTTGCCTAGTTTATTCTTGAGCACCATTCACTATCAATTATTTATATAAATACACACATACAGGTATATTAAAAGCATTTAAGGAATCTGAATATCATTAATGTTAATATCAGCTCCCCATGAGAAGTTCCTGATTACTTTGGATTTTTTATCTGATTTATAACTGATCCTGCAGTTCTCGTTTATGCCAACATCATCAGAGATTAGCCCAATAGAGAAAATGATGCAAAAGTCTACTGGATTTTACATTATATATTCTGTCAAATGCTGTTCACCAAATGGTGGTTGATGTTGAAGGCAATGGGTTAACGAGGACTGGTTGGGGGGGAGGGAGGCAGAGCAAAAGCTCTGAGCATTCATTTTGAGGGTGTACAAGAATTGTAGTCACCATCACTTCTGGCCTTGTTGCTGCCATTACCCTAACTACTCAAGGCATAGAAACTGCCTGTTATGCCTCTATCATTTATGAGCTGATAAAATTGGTCAGAAAAATGGTATTTATTCAGGAAACAGATTGCTTATACTTATATCCCTTCCTCAAGCTGCTCAGGCAAGTAGACCCCCACACGTGTTGTTTCTTTCAGCTTGGACAAGAAGTAAAGATGTTTAGATATCATCATTCATACTCAGGGGTGAAAGTCTTTCCTTCTCTGTGTACATTGGGATAGTTACCATAAAGACTTTTGCATTAGTTCTTAACTGATATATTAATTCCTGTATCAAAACTTTTCTCAGCTTTTGTTCCCTGTCATGTCTAACTTAGGACTGCCATTGATTTCAACTGAGGCATAAATATACCAAATATATTTTTATTACCTCCTAGTTTATTTTACCAAGTTCTTATAAGAGCATGAATGTTATCATCCTAGATCAACCCTCCAGGTATAGGGCTTGGCTGGGGCAGTTCTTGTCAATTAATACAATACAACATAAAGTCTGTGTTGCATTGAAAACAAGAAGACTCTTAGCATTGAATATTTTCTGCTTGGTAGCTGTATTTCATCTATGTTAGTGTTAGCACAGAAAACAATCAGCAGATAAAAAAAAATACATATATGATTGTTTCTTCTGTCTACATGCACAGATTTCAGTTATGCTCACTACTTTGGAGATTCCTATCTGGAATTTAAAGGTTTGCATTTGAATCCACAAAACAACATCAGTCTAGAATTTCAAACATACAGCTCCAGTGGGCTCCTCCTCTACATTGAACAGGCCCCAGCAACAATAGGACGTTTCTTTATCCAACTCTTCATCCAACATAGTATTTTACAGGTAAGGCATCCAATTATTCTATCAGAAAAAAAAGAAAACAACTTAGGCTTTTACAAATGGTAATGATTTATTCTGCTTCCAGAAACTGCTGCAAAGTTTAACACCCGTACTCCATAAACATATTTTAAAGTAATACTTCTGTACCTACTGACATAAATTATAAAATGTGTGTGTGTGTCTTGAGGGGGAGGCCTTAGAAAAAAAAAAGCAATTGCTCTTGCTGGAGACCAGTACTTGGAGAGGCTGAAGCAAGCTCCAGCACCCTCCCCTGCTACCAAAAATAATAATAGAGACCTACCACCATTATAGCCCAGTGCAGCCCATCTGAAATAAATAAATACACACACACACTATATATATACACACACACACACACGGTAGTATCTCAGCCTTTTGGCTAAGATCAAATGCTTCATGTTTCATACGTAACTTAGTTGTATTCCTATCCTTATCACTGTCTTTTACTATGCAGTCCCCTGTTCAAGTCTTTCTGCATTTCCTTGTGCTTTAAACTTTGTCATTTGAACTTTAACATTGTCTAATACATTAAATGTTTTGGCACCAAAGAGTGTGTGTCAGGGCTTGCTCTGGTTTTCTTAGTATTGCAACACCCCCAGGCCCATGCCTGTTCCCTGCTGGGGGGACACCAGCCTAGTTTTTTTTTTAAGGGCCACAGACAAAATTAAAAAATGTTTCCATCAGTATCTTGGTCTTTTGACTAAGATCAAGCATTTTTGGCACCGAAGGGAGGGTGTCAAGGCTGGCTCTGGCCCTCTCAGTGCCAGCCTGGTATTGTAATACCTCCAGACCTGGTGCCAGTTCCCTCCTTGGGAAACAATGACCTGTTTCCTTAAGGGGGACACACACACACGCGCGCGCACACATACGCGCAAGCATTCCCATCAGTATGTTTGCTCAATATGGGCCTTATGTTTTATAGTCATGCTCAGTGTTGGTGGTATTTAATCAACTTCATAGTTGGTTTCCGGGCACATGCTGCCTTTAGAAGCAGTTTAATGATAGATAATGTATTTAATGAGGTTTCCTTGTATGCCAAAGTAAGACAAGGACCTTCCCCCCCCCCCCCCCCCCACTGACTGGGGGGGGGGAATGTCTTATATTCTAGTAAATATAGTAAATGTTAAGTTCCTTTTTTATAAAATGAACATTCCTTACTTCTTCTAGAAATTGTGCTACATACGCTACAAAAACAGTTCTGAGGGGAATGCAGACCATTACAACTAGACATAAAAATGAGCATCTTTAAATACAGAGGCCACAGTGATTGAAATGTGTTCAACCATATGAGAGGAAAGGTAGAAAATGTAGGTGTACAGCTAGCTACATTTTAAAGACTAATTGCCAATCACACTATATTGAATAAGTATGGAGCAAGAACTTAGGAAGCACTAACAGGCTTTGACAACTTTGTCAGTGTTAGCTTTGTTTAATGTAAAGTTCTGATTTAGGATGACTTCTGTTGTTTCATAAGCTCTGTTTAGCATAAAAGCAGCTTAATTGACAAAAAAAATATTAAAAAGCTTTGTTACTGGTAACTTGTACAAGGTGGTTACTAACTATCCCAACGTGCCATATTAAAACTAATTGAATTCACATAGTGATTGACAAAACTGTTCAGTTAAATGTAGATTTAAAACCCAATGAACAAATGGTTCCAAGTGCACAATACAGGCACAATTACAAGTAGACAAACCATGAAATCAACTGCTTGTTCACATTAGTTTAGGAAATTAAATGGTGGTTCTAAATGTTCCCACTCACATGCTACATTAAGTGTCTGGAAGAGCAAGGGGATTATAAACTGGAAGATTAGTGTCACATCTGGATGTGGGCTGCCAGGTCTGGGGCCACTCAGGGTCAGGGTGGGGGAGGAGAACCTGAGGTCCACCTGGGTGAGGGAGCGAGGAATTCAGTCTGAGAGTGAGGTCCATAGCCAAGAAGTCAAGAAGCTGGGAGGTCAAACAGAGAGTGGAGTGGAGGAACAAGCCAGAAGGAACAGCAAAGCAGCCTTGGGTCAGGTTGAGCCCTGTTGCCCAGACATTTTCTGTTTCTGTGGGGGAAGGAGAGGTTCATCTGGCCTTTACCTGTTACTCCAGTGACAGGGAGTGGACACAAAGCTCAGCCCTACTGGAAGCTTCAGGACAGCCAGGATCAGTCTGGGCAACCAGCTGTAGGGTGTCAGGTTTGTAACAGAAACATTTGTTCCTCCATAGTACCAATTTGTATGCGACTCAGAAGCAGACATTAGAAGCATCAATACCATGGTGAGAGTGGATGATGGACTCAAGTACAGAGTGCACATTAGGTAAGCTATATAAATTTTTAATCCTTAGTATTTATAATAGACTGGAAGGTTGATTGGATTGGCCAGTTAGTCAATTTCAGTGATTTTAGAGTTGGATAATGATGGGTGATATCTAAATGCATACAGGTAAATCAAGATGCTGTGGTAAATTGTATTGTGTAGTGTTTGTAAAAAGAATGTCTTTAACTACATTATCATGATCTGTTTCCATTCTACACTACAGATTATGCTGGAATGGCTATATTAGTGGAAAGATTACACAATTGCTGACATAACCATGTAGCAGAATCCATGTTTTTGACCCAATTGTGCTGTCAGAAGAAAGACTGGGCAAGGCCCCAGGTTTGCAGCCATTGCCTCAAACAGATATGTGGAAAAATCTTAGGGTCTTAACTAAGAGAGAAGCAGCTACAATGTCCCCTGGCTTGTCTACATCTAGTCAGTTTGGCACTCATAGTAGTATACTACAATTTTGGAAGAGATAACTAATTGCTTGTGAATGAAGATGGGAGTGGAAAGACAATGAGATGGGTGTTGATATGCCAGTGTGTGTAACTCCAAGTAATGCTTTGTTTTCTTTTTATAGCAATATAATAGCAAAGGCAGAAATGAAATGCTTGGTATAAATATAAATACTTAACATAAACTCCCAATAGACTGCCATGACTGCAGCAATCACACCTGGGCCTTTTGAGAAATTGTACAGGTAAATAATTCTCTTGTGTAGGTATATGGACTTACTAGGTGTGCCAACATGTGCACATTTACTGCGCAGTAATTTTCGGTTACTGCATAGTAACTGAAAATTACTGTGCAGCAAGGGCACTAATCTTCATGTGCACACCCTTACTGTGCAGTAAATATGGTGACTTAAGCCAACTTGCTATTATGCAGGTAGCAAATTTACACCTGATTAGTTACTATGTAGTAAAGAAAGTGTAGATGCCTTACTGTACCATAACACTGTGTGGGGGCTGACTTGGGGCTTACTTTAGTACCAAGTCAGTCCACACACAGCATTACTATGCTTTAATGGCTGCACACATACACATTGGCCTAAAAACTGAATGCATGTGTAAACAGTAAATTCATGTATAGATACACCCACAGAGATATCAGCTCTAGTGGATGTTGGGTAATCAGATTTTGAGGCTGACAAAACCAGCAATAGCAGTCTTAATATTTACATCATTTTGGTATATGTAAACAAGTCAGGTGTATGTAAATGCATAATATAAAATTTTAAAAAGATCACTGCCTTACAGCAAGTAATAAAAACTCCCAGAGACCCAACAGTCTCCAAATAAAAGTTAGATTCCTTTAAATTTCATAGCAGGCTTTAGTTATGATAGATGTCAGAGGGCCAGTGTAAACATCAGGAAGTCCCATTAAAGGGTTTTATTTTATCCCCCCCTCCCCCGCCTCTGCTGCTGCATTTTATTACTGCTGGGGAAATGTAGTAAAAGGTGGTTACTCTTAATTTGAAAGTACTTTCCAGCTGTGAATATATCTGGTTCTCTTTCACATCAAAGTACATGCCTAAATTGCTTGCCCTCCAGGAAACATGCAGTCTGTTGTAATGCCTTCAACTTGTATATTACAGAATTGTCCTCAGATAGTGTTCTAAGAATATCAATTCATAACCTGTCTTGTTTGATAGGCTAAAACATAATTTAGAGTTAAAGGTCAAGAGACTGGGCTAACAGCAAGTAATTTGAGGCACTGAGATGGAAGGAGGAGTTGAGAATTATCTGTGGTAGACTCTGCTTGCAGATTAAAAGTTCAGCTGGAACCTGGAAGGGTCAGGATATATGCAAGCCAAAAATGTAGCTTCTCTCCTTTGAAATGACTCTATCATATTCCACTTTTCACATGCAGGGGTTGGTCTAGAGCTAATATAACATTCAGTATACCTACTAGTGACTGGCTAAAATATAATTATTCACCAGAGAAATGAAAAGGTCAGCATGCCTGAAGAGTTAGTGGTATATACTTGTTGAACACTTGTGAGCCTTTAAGCATTCATAATTACATACAATTCTACAAAAGTCCGTGTAATCTCTATCATCCTGAATTGGTAGTATTTGGCACCACCTTGCAGTATGTATCACAATAGCAAGATAGTTTCAATCTTGAAACCAAATTGCTGCTTTGAATGGCTGTCTCCTTATAGTAGAGTATAAATTGACCAATAAGGACTCTAAATTTTGGTTTCATAAGCAACTCATTGCCACAAGTGGCAACAGTGCGTTTCAGGTAGAAGTGGTCTACCTATGTCAGAAAAGTCATATTGCCAGTCTGGCAGTCCTTGTAGTCTCCATATTGAAATCCAAGATGGCTGCCTTCAATTCAGATTTCAGCCCCAAGTAGGGTTAGAAAATCAGTTCCAATAACAAAACCAACACTGCATGAACCAAGGAGATCAATTTTTCCATCGTGGTAGCAATATTGGATTCCAAAATGGCTGATACAGTAGCATGTATGTATCGGCACAATGACATTAATAAATCTAGTAAACAATAATTTAATACTAAACACAAATTGTATCTATCAGTTGCCTATCACAGCAAAATCTAAAGGTCTTATTAGTCAATTTATATCCCACTAACAGCAATTGGTCAGCATTTTGATGCTTCAGGACTTGAAGAGTGTTGGACAGAAAGTGGATTATTTTAAGAAAATACTAAAAGCTCACAAATGCTATCACTACAAATTCCATAACAGGCCTACGGTAATGAAAACAACTCAGGCTAGCCTACTTGTTCGAGTTATATTGAATAAGCCAATACCTTTATTTAAATTTCAGAGTGCAGATAAGATAATAATAATAATACTACATAAGTCAATGGCAATGAAACACACAGACATACTTTCAGTTTAAGGCAGTAGGAAAATGTAATAGTGTAATCCCATGGTAATATAATGGTACATATAACATTAATACAATGGGTAATTGCAGTTTTTCAGATCTCTTCATCACTTGGATCTATTTCTGAATCCCTGTAGTTATTATGCAGATTGCAGAATGCTGTCTCATAGCACTCACAGCCAGGAATGCATGGCACATTAACAGGTTTGCATAAGCATGCTGTTCCTCGGCCTTCCATCTTGCACTTGCAACTTGTTTTCCAAAGGTATTCTGCTGTTCAAGTGTGTTTATGATAGGAACATAACCATCATTTTCAGTTTGCCAGCCACACTGGTCATGTGATGGGAATGGTGGATTAGGTTCAAGTGCACTTCACTAAATAAGACTTTAATAAGTGTCTCTAGATACATGGTGCACAAGGGAGTTGTGTGTAGATGGAATTTTATCCAGAGCTTTTCCTTGATTGAGTAATTTTACGCTAACAACCAGAAGGGTTATTAAAGATGTTAATGGCTGATACAGCAACCCAAACTTTACTACACAAGTGTACAAATTCTTATCAGCATCAAGTCTGCTTCCTAAACTTGCCAATAAATGTGGATGTTGAAGCAGTTTTCTTAGTCTGACCACTGACCTGGTTGGGGATGTCACAAACAGTGACGCTGTAGAATACAATTAGCGATGCATGGATTAGCTCAGACAATTTTGACACAATATCATGAGCTGGAATATATCTTACTGGGTTGCTTCTCTTCATCCAAACTTTAGGCACAAGAGTATGCCATAGAAGAGGGACCAGTATGTCAGTATCATCACAAAATAATAGTAGAAAGGAGTATCCCTGACAAACTGCATGTTTGCCATGTAAGAGCATTCTTGTGTCTGCCTCTTCTTGCTTTGAATGCAGTTACAGAATGCCACATGAGCCAGAGTGCTCTGCTTTTCTATCAGTGAAACCATAAACAATGAACACTTGTTCACTTCAAAAACAATGGTGCGATTCCTTTAGAAGCTTCTCACTTAGAAATTTAACTAAATTTTCCTTTTTTTGCTGGTAAGGATATGAAACTACTCCATGATGCCAGTAATGGAAAAGCTCTGCTGCTAAGAATTCTGTGATTAAGCTTAGTAGTTTGAGTCCTAACTATTCTTGTGCCTGCCTTTATGGATGGTGATATGTATCAATCAAAGACAACATTGATGTAATTACATGCATTAGAATAGTTGGCAAACACTTGTTGCACAAAGGAATCAACCAAAGGTCCAAACATTTATGCAATTTTTGGCTTTCCTATTTTCTGTACAAGAGCTGTGTTGTCAATAGTAACATCTGAATTCACAGAAGTATCATCTGGGAGACTAGTTACTGCTTTATCTCCAGTCTGGATCTGTGATAAGACTGCTTTGCTGGGTATGTTGAGTGATATGTAGGGTTTAAAAAGTGACAGAGGGTATCCAGACAGTTCATACTGTAGGAGAGGGTGCACATTAGGGCTGTGTGAAGCTTCGGTTCCCAATTTGATTCGGCAGAGATTTGGCCCAATTTGGTGATCAAATCTCCAAATCCGAATCTGCCTTGTGTGCGCTGATTTTCCTTTCATTATGTTGGTGGTGATTTTTTTCTGAAAACAATCCACTTTGTCCAACAGTCTTCAAGTCCTGAAGTGGCAAAATGCAGACTAATTGCTATTAGTGGGATATAAATTGACGAATAAGGTCTTTAGATTTTGTTGTGGTAGGTGACTTGTTAATACAATTTGTAAGGTTTTAGTATTAGAATATATTTCTACTAGAGTTTTTCATTCCTTTCTATCAATACATACATGCTAATGTGCCAACCATTTTATAATCCAATATGGCTACCACAATGGGAATGTTACAGTTGATTTACTTGGTTCATACAATGTTGGTTTTGTCATTGGAATTGATTTTCTAACTACTGGGGGCTGAAATGTGAACTTAACCTTGGATTCCAATATGGCAGTACTACTTACCAAATTGGCAACATGACTTTTTCTGACATGGGTAGACCACCTCTGCCTGAAATATGCTGTTTCCACTTGTGACAATGAGTTACCCATGGGGTGAAACCTTTACCCTTCTTTTGTAACTTGAATTATAGGGTAAAATCCAGAATCAGTTCTTTATATTTTAGGCTGATGATTATTCCATAGATAAGAAAAGTAAGTAGAAGTACTCTAGTCATGATGATTTGAAAAATTTAGGATAAATAGTTAATATTAAAAAAGGAAAGCTGTAACAGAATTGGAATGAATGCTTGCTCCCTTTTAGTATATTTATGTTGGTGCACTTGAGCAGAGGAAGTGCTAAGAATAACTAATCTATTCATCAAGTAGTAATCAACTGTATTTATTTGAACCCAAGTTCAATACTGGGCGGGGGGGGGAGTCCCTTGTCCTATATTTGAGTGCAAGTGGAGGAAGGAAGGTGTCTGCTGGAACTTTGACTCCATGTCTCATCCAAGCTCAACCACTTCCCTGCACTACCTCTGCCCCATCTGCTCCCTAGCCCCCTCCACCACCTCTTATCTTCCATTGCATCTTTTATTCTGGCTGTAGCTGAAGGCACAGGCCACATTATCACTGTGCTCCAACCTCCCCTCACATCCAGCCACATAGTACCAACAGCAGTGGCAGCAGCTTTTGTCCTGGCTTTGGCTACAAACTGGGGCTGGTGCTGGGCCAGGAGCCAGAGTTACCACCACCACAGCTGCTTCTGAATAGCCAGATAGGGACTGAGGGACAGTGCACTGATTGCCCCAGGCCAGAGCTGGAACTGAAGCCATAATGGAATAGGTTGGGGGAGGTACAGGCACTGGGCAGGCAGGCATCAGGGAGTGCAGGCTCAAGGTGACAGGCAGCAGCAGGGGGCCAAGTGGTGGGGGAACAGGTGCAGGTCCATGCAGACATCACTGGAGGAGCAGGCACTAGAGCATGCAGGCATGGGTGGAGCAGACAGTAGTGGGGGGCAAGAAGTGCAGGCCCAGGTAGCAGGGGGCAATGGGTGGGGGATCAAGCCACTTGACTTCCTCACCACTTGCCCTCCTGCTACTGCTTGCCCAGCTGCAGCAGTAGGAAAATATATGTAAGATGACCTTCTAATAATTAAAGTCTATACATGGAAAATTATAACAACTTTATAAATTTTCCATGTATAAAATCTGATAATTGGGAAGTCATCTGAATTCAAAGTAGACTCAGGTAAATATGACATATTAATATAAGACCATCTAAGGAGTAGAAGTTCTAAGAACATTTTAAGGTGTTTTCACTTACTTGTATACCCACACATTATATATAATTTTTTAATCTTATGAAGTGTAAATTTGCACAAGATTCACAAATATTATATAAAAGTCTGAAAAACATGAGATATTAATAAAAATAGTGGCCATAGAAAAAATATTATGCGATACAGTGCATGCACATGTGTCACCTATGAACACTTAAGCAGCTGGAAGGCAGTGCTGGGCTCCAATCCACTGTGAGACTTCATGAAAAGCAGTTCTTAGCCTCATTTTAATTCTGAGACACTAGCACCATCTACTTAGATTAAAGTTTCTTAATGCACCTTTTAAACATATTGAATTGGTTTTTGTTACTATGTGTGAACATTTTTTAAATGGATGCTAATACTGTTCCTTGCTGCATATGTATAAAATATTGAAACCAAAAATCTCTCAGCAGAAGTTCCACCATTGCACAGATGGTGAATACTAACAGGTCACAGCAAAAATCAGCAAGAGTCAAGCTGTTGCTAAATATTATGAAAATGAAAAAAAAGTTCCTTGACTCATAATGAATCTTGTTGTATAAACAGAAAATAAGCAGGTAAGATGGGAGGTTTCTCTTTTTCCAGTTATAAAAGATGTAATGGCACAATGAAATTATGTCTGGAATGACCAGTTTCTCCAAGATTCATGCTTCAGGCTGCATTGAACCATTGCATTTGATATTTGGCGATATGTTGTTAGTTTTCCAGTATTTCAGTGCAAGACACTTTATTAGCAAGAAAATTGGCAACCACTTCAAAGATATTGCCACAATGGCAAAATAAATCTGTCAGATTAATGTACACCTCTTTTCCTTGAGAAACTGATTGCCTCAGGGAATGAGCTCACAAAGAACTACCTCAAGAAGAACTAAAGCTAAAGCAGTACAATAGTGTTTGAATCATTTGGAGCAAACATACATACATTAAGAAATTCAGGGCCGTACTGCTGCAAAATTCTTGGAGCTATGTTTCACAGTACTGGAGCACTAAAATCAAAGAAATCATAAAACATGATTGGGGTTGTCAGGGAACTCAGGAGGTCATCTAGTCCAACCCCCTGCTCAAAACTACTACATTATCATCCCCAACAACATTGTCCAAACCAAAGCTTTGTCTAGCTGGGTCTTAAAAACCTCCAAGGATGGAGATTCTACCACCTCTCTGGGTAACCTGTTCCAGTGTTTTACTACCCTGCTAGTGAGAAAATTCTTCCTAATATCCAACCTAAACTTCCCTCATTGCAACTTGAGACCATTGCTCCTTATTATGTCATCTACCACCACTAAAAACAGTCTAGCTCCATCCTCTTTTGAATCCTTTTCTCTTCTCTAAACTAAATAAGCCCAGTTCCCTTAGCCTCTCCTCAGAAGTCGTGTCCCCCAGCCCCCTCACCATTTTTGTTGCTCTCTACTGGACACTCTCCAACTTGTCCACATCCTTTCTTAGTGGAGGGCCCAAAACTGAACACAGTACTCCAGATGTGGCCTCACTAGTACTGAATAGGGAGGAATAATCACTTCTCTTGACCTGCTGGCAAGATTCCTGCAAATGAGCCCAGTATGTTGTTAACCTTCTTGGCAACAGGGGCACACTGCTGGGTCATATTCAGCTTATTGTCCACTGTAACCCCCCCATGTCCTTTTCTGCAGAGCTACTGCCCAGCCAGTCAGCCCCCAAACTGTACTGGTGCATGGGATTGCTCCATCCTAAGGCAGGACTTTGCACTTGTCCCTGTTGAACCTCATGAGATTCCTTTGGCCCAATCTTCCAATTTGTGTAAGTCACTGTGAATCCTAGCCCTACCCACCGGCATATCTACTACTCCCCACAGCTTGGTGTTATCTGCAGACTTGCTGAGGGTGTGCTCTATGCCATCTTTCAGGTCATTGATGAAGACATTGAAAAAAAAAACAAAACAACAAAAACAAACTTCCAAGGGGCTGGAACCAACTTCTAAGGGAAGTGGTTCTTGCCCCTACCCTGGGGGTCTTCAAAAGGAGGCTAGACAGCCACCTAGCTGGGGTCATTTGACCCCAGCATCCTTTTCTGCCCATGGCAGGGGGTCAGACTAGATAATCTGCTTAGGTCCCTTCCGACCCTACCAACTATGAAACTATGAAAACCAGCCTTACGATTGACCCCTGGGACACTCCACTTGATACCAGCTGCCAACTAGACATCAAGACATTGATTACTACTCTGAGTCTGATGCTCCAGCTGTTTTCTAGCCACCTTACAGTTCATTCATCCAGCCCATACTTCCTTAGCTTGACTGCAAGAATATTATGGGAGAACGTATTAAAAGCCTTACTGAAACCAAGGTACACCACATCCACCAGTCTACCCACATCCACAAAGTCAGTCACCTCGTCATAGAAGGGAGCCAGGTTGATCAGGCATGACTTGCCCCTGGTGAACTCATGCTGACTGTTCCTTATCACCTTTTTCTCCTCCAAGTGCTTAGAAATTCCTAATCACTTTTCCTCCAAGTGTTTGGAACGATATCCACAAGACAATGAAAAGTGAATTATGGTAATTTTTTTGTAGTGAACACCAAAGCAACACTTGATAAGATGATGTGAATGCCTGAAAATAAAGGTCTGCAGGTACATTTACAGTAGAACGTGAACAGAATTCTTGAATTCTATAATCCATACATTCCATTTTAGAGAAAATGGCAAGAAGCCAAGTAGGAAAAAAAAAAAAAAAAATGTTAGAGCAGCTGCTCAAAGGAGAGAACCAGGAAATGTTGCTCTCTATTTTCATAATGATACTACCTCCTATAGATGCCATTAGAAACCAGTCAGGGTAATGGAAGTTGTAGCAGTTCCACTGCCAATATCCATGCTATCATTCACACACACAATCCTAATTCTCCAAATGCTTCAACTTACATTAAAAGTATATTGTACTTAGGCTCAAAATAGGTTTAACCAGATCAGAACAGATATGCCTGAATGTCCTGGCACACGTTATCTGCTTCATTGGGTGAAACATGTCACCCCTTGTACTTCTTATTGATTCTATGGGACAATGGGTGACATGCTCTCCTGGGGCTAGAGAGGCCCAGTCCTACTCACCCCATAAATTCACATGGAGAATTGGGCCCTCAAGCCCTAAGAACTTCTGTCTGACTTTTGCTACTTACCAAGGCATGCCCCCAGGATCTCGAAGGCAAATCTCATCAAGTTGGGAAACCCTGTGTCACGGCGGGGTCCTTTAGGAGGGCCGTGATCTCCTTGAGGTCCCTCGTTCCGTGTCAAGGCCGGCCCAAGGCACCCTCTTATTCTCGCCCGCCATGTCTT
>NW_005842482.1:483964-501943 GCF_000455745.1 Alligator sinensis
GAACCGCAGCACCTTGCCTCCGTGTGAGGGGTTTTGCTGCACTAGCCTACGGCTGGGCTCGCTATGCCCGTCTCAGGCTTCCCAATATGGTGCTCCCCCTCTTCGGGGCTCGCCGTGCCCACCTTGGGCTTCTCAATAGTCCCCCCCTTTCTCAGGGACTCGTTGGGCCCACGCTGAGCTCCCTATGCTAGGGCTTCCTAGCAGCGCCCCCTTCTGGGGCTCATCATGCCCACACTGGGGCCTCACAAAGCAGCCCCTCTCTGGGGCTGGGGTCTACATACCCCACACACAACCCGGGGTCTATGTTCCCCACCCGCAACCCACTGGTTGCGCTCTACGCCGCAAGCTGCCCCTTCACTGGCGCTGTGCCTTCACTGGCACCGGGGTTCCCAGACCACTGGGGTTCCCCCTTAAACTACTGTGCCCTCACTCAGGCACTGGGGTCCCCATACCACTGGGGTCCCTATGAGGCCTTCTCCAACCCCTACAGCCTTACCCAAACCTCCGGTGAAATAACAAAGCCAAACATAACCACAAGCCTCCTGGCTATAACTTAAACACATGCCCTCTGGCTATAACCACATTGCTCCATATGACAGTGGTACTTGCTACTAGGCTCCTCTCCACATCCTCACTCCCGGAGCTCCTGCCTCCCTGACTGCTGGCAGAGAACTGCCAGCCTGGCCTCAACCCTGGGCTTTATAAGGGCCAGGCCCTGCCTCCTACAGGCAGCTGGCTCTCCTTAGTTGCCCCGGCAACCCGCAGCTGTGCTCATTATGTTCTGCTAGGGCTCTCTCCCCCTGGCAGTTTCTACTCCCTAGGAGCAGGCACTGAGGTGCCCTGCGACACCCTGACTTTTCATGCTTGTAGACACATGCCCCAGAGATCCTGGGGGCACATCTTGGTATGTGGGGAAAATGTAATTTTCCCTGCTTAACGAGACACACCCAGAGATTCTGAGAAAAAGCCAGACAGGTATTCCCATGGTTCCAGGGGTTCAATCTTGTGCAGGAATTCCCTGGTTATTCAGAATCAGGCCCCTCAAACCCCATAGCTCCTGTCTGGGATGGTTGGAGAGCATAGATAACTTCAGACTGCTGGAGTCTCCATAACCAGATATCAACCACTAATTAGAGGTACAAATTGATATATTAATCGCGGCCACAGATTTACTGTGGCACAAAGGCAATGAAAAGCAATGTCTGCTTCCATACTTATATCCACTTTTGATCTATTACTGTATCTGTTGTTATTTCTTCATGGAGAGCTTTGCTTTTGCGGAGGCTTAGAACATCAGGAAAACTGATTCAGAATATGAAATGAAGTTACTATGCTTCTGTTTGTTTCTGAGATTACTGCCAAAAGACCTCAATTCAGCTTATTGCATTCATCTTGCAAACTGACACATTAATACTTTGTTAGAGTGTGTTATAGGATAGAGGCAATTACATAATTTTTGAAAAACCAAGTAACACTGTATGTTGATGCTTGCATTGGATAGCAAATGTGTTGCACACTAGAGCAGGAGGAGAAAATCTAAGATCAGGAACTGTTGTAAGTCTACCCTCAACATTTGTTGGTAACCAGGGAATATGCGGCAAAATTACCAAGATACTATCTCTTCATAATCTTCAGCAATCCATCTCACTTCAGGATGATTGTCTTCCATGATTGTCCTATATGTGGGTCCAAATGTGCCTGATGAGTCCAATTTAGGATTGACAGACTCTGTTGCAACTCAGGCATGTGTTTCTGTGCAGGGTGGGTGGCTTCAGATTCCTGATTTGGTCCATGACATGCTGTTTCTGCTACTCCTACTTTTCTGTCTCCTGTCCTGTCCTGTCTCCTATCTCAAGTATTGAGATCCTTGTACCAGACTCTTCTTCCTTTTGGGGCAGTCCTGAGTGATAGTCTCCCATGAGTTGATGGAGATGTTACTTTTTCTTTCAAGTTGTCCTTGAGGACATCCTTGAAGTATTTTCTCTGCCTTCCTGTTTAGTGTACACCTTGACTGATCTGAGGGAATACAACTTGCTTTGAGAGTTTGGAGTGGGACATCTGGATGATGTGGCTGGCCCAGCAAAGTTGATGTTGGATGATCATCGCCTCGATGCTCATGGTGCTTGCTTGTGAGAGGATGCTAATGTTAGTGTGTCTGCCTACCCACTGGATTCAAATGATCTTCTGCAGGCAGCATTGATGGTACTTCTCTAATGACTTGAGGTGTCTCCTGTACATTGTCCACATCTCCATTCCATATAGTAAGGTGGGGATTATGACTGTTTGATAAACCAAGCACTTGGTTTCAGATACAATGCCACAATATTCAAACACCCATTTCCTCAGGCATCTGAGGGCTGCACTTATACATATGAAGTGATGCTGGGTTTCTTTATCAATGTCAGCCTTCTGAAAGAGATGGCTTCCAAGGTACTGGAAATACTCAATGTTCTTAAGAGTCTCACCATGAACCTGAATTACTGGAGCTGGGGAAGGATCATGAAGAGCTTGTTGATAGAGGACCTTAGTCTTCTGAATATTAAGTGTCAGTCTCATTCTCTTGTATGCCTCAGTAAAGACGTTGACAGTTCCCTGAAGGTCTGTTTCTGAGTGAGAACAGATTACAGCATGATCAGTGTACTGGAGCTTGATAATTGAGTTCAGGGTGATCTTGGTTTTGGCTTGGAGTTGACTGAGATTAAACAGCTTAACATCCACCCTTCTGGGTGGGTAGGTTAGCTCCACTCTGATTAGAAACTTATTTGTGGTCAGAGGTAGCATTGTGGCAAGGAATATCAAGAAGAATATTGGAGCAATGATGCAGCGTTGCTTAACTCCCATCATAACCACAAAGGGATCTCTGTTACTGAGAACCACTGCTTGCATACCATCATGGAGTAGATGAAAAATGGTGTTGAATTTTGATGGCATCTATACTTCAGAAGGGTCCTCCACAGGACTTCTCATTTGACAGAGTCAAAGGTTTTCATAAGGTCAAAAGCAATATGGGGAGGTTTATGTTGTTCCCAGCATTTTCCTGCCTCTGGAGAACTGTGAAAATCATGTTAGTTGTGTCTCTTGATGCCCTAAACCAGGGGTGTCCAACCTTTTTGAATGTGGGGCCGGATCATGAACATTTTATCACACAGTGGGCCAGCAGGAGTGGGCGCTTGCGTGGCCTGTCCAGTCCACCCGCAGCCTGGGGGCGCAGGGGTCAAGGGGTGCCGCCTGACCCTGCCATGTCCTCCCTGCCACCTGGGCGGCCTTGAGGATGCTCCCCCCCCTGCGCACCTGGGCTCAGCAGCCAAGGGGACATGTGGGGACTCTACAGGGGGGTGCGGGATGTTCAGGGACATCCCTCTGCTCCCTCTCCCCTGGGGCAGCCTAAGCCAGAGCCCAAGTGGCAGGGGTCCCTACCTCCCCAGGGCCCATGACTCACCACCCCCAGCATGATGTCTGCGGGTTCAGCGGGATGTGGGGAGGTGGGAGCAGCCCCAGCTTCCTGCCCCAATAGCCACAGCAGCAGTGGCAGCAGCATCTCTCGCAGGCCCAGCCATAGCATCCCTCCGAGCCGGCATCTGTGTGCCCTGTGCCCGCTCACCTGCTGCACTGCTACCTGCTCCAGCCCACACGGCTGGCGGGGACTGGCGCAGGATGCGGCTGGCATGCAAATGAGGAAGGGAGGGGCGGGGCTAGGAACATAAACCCTGCAATGTGGGAGAGAGGAGGAGTTGCCATGCAAATGAGGAAGGGAGGGGTGGGGCGAGGAAGGGACACCATAAAATGAGGGGGGAGGATAGGAGCCGCACCGTGTCGGCAACATCAAGCTAATGCGGTGTGTGTGGGAACTTTGTCCCTTCCCCATACCTTCAGCAGCCATTAGGAAGCTACTGAGGGGCTAGGGGAGGGACAAGGGGTGGGAACAAAACTAAACAGTGTTTACTTTCATTTCCCATTGCAGCACTGCGGGCCACAGAAAATGGCTTGTCGGGCCACATGGCGGCCCACGGGCTATATGTTGGACAAGCCTGCCCTAACCCCACACTGAGATTCTGGTAGGAGCTATTCAGCAAGTGGAAGGAGGAGACAATTCAAGAGGGAAATCAACTTTCCTGTGATGATCAACAATGTGACCCCTTTATAATTTCCAGAGTTGAATCTGTTTCCTTTCTTAAATATTGCCATGATCATGGCATCCCTGAGGTCATCTAGGATTTCCACATCATTCCAAATTTTTAAGATGAGGGCATGGAGCTGTGATGTCAGATCCTCTTCCCAGTGCTTGAAGATTTTGGTGGAGATTCCCTCAGTTCCAGATATCTTGCCATTCTTCATTTGCTTGATGGCTTCTTGCACCTCATCAAGGGTTGGAGGGATTCTGAGATCGTTTCTGACTGGATCAACAACAGTCTAAGCTGAGAAGGTTTTCAAAATTCTCCTTGCAATGTGGGTTGATGGATCCCTTTCTTTAATCAGGTCTTCTCCATCCATTGATACCAAGGGCGTTGGTCCCCGAGTGGTCGGACCATAAATGGCTTTCATGGCATTGAAAAAAATGAGCATATTATGGATGTCAGCAAGATGTTGGAGCTTGAATCTTCTTAATCTTGTCTGTCCCTTGATCTTGTTCTTCATATTGCAGGACCTCCTTTGGACCTCTGCCTTGGATTGTTGGAGATTCAATTTCTGTTGCTGGGAGTTGATGTCATTATGTGAAGTACGAAAGGCCTTGAGCCTGTGGTCAATCTATTCTTGCCTGAGGAGTGGATTTTTCAATAGAAGTTCTCATCCCTGAGATTTACAAGATCTTTAGAACAGGTTTGGCTTAGGTCAGAGAGTATCTTAACAGCCAAGATAAGGATCTCAAATCTGTAATTGATATTTTGTGAAAAGTAAAAAAAACCCAAAAAAACCAAAGATCAGAAGCCACATTTAATATGGACACAATAGCCATTTTTGCGGAAGAAATTAGACATGGACTAACATTTTAAAGCACACAAGTGGCATAGGCCCTTTTTTTCAAAAGTGACATTAATACTTAGGAGCCCAAGTGTCACTAAAATTAAATGAAACTTGGTTGCCCACATGTGTAATTCATTTTGAAAATGTGATATGGGCAGTTTGGAAATGTTACCCCTATTTGGCACCTGGCATATGATAATTTAATGGTGAGGTGGATCTGAGCCATGATGCCAACAATCACACCTCCTGTCACACCACATGTTCAGCGTAGGACATTCAATTATACAATCAAGGATTAAATCCTAGTGCTACTATTATTACTTGCTAATACAGAGGAAGCTCAGGCTAATCCTTAGCAAACTGAAAACTGGGTGCCTGCAGCCTGGCTTAACCCAAGCAGTCCTGAAACCAAATTAACAATTAGCTAATTGTCAATCCCAGACCTGGGACCATACCACAGCTGGTTCCAGACTCCCATGAGGTCCAGGGCTAGGTCCAACAGTTGGAGGTCATGGCCCTGTGACTATACAGGGGCCACTTCAAGACCCCCATGACGTCCTGCTGGTTGTAAGACCCAGTCCCAGAAGCATGCTGGAGTTTTGAGCTGGCTTTGGTTACCCTGCCACACATTCAATTTAATGTGCGATCAAAACCAGCCACAAAAATGTTGCACATCTTTTGTACAATATTTTCCTGGTTGCTTTCTCATTTTGTCATGTCATTAATTCCTGGAACATGTGGCAAGGTTTCTATTTATGGCATGATTGATGAGTTAATCACATCTTACTACCTTTCATAGTAGCTTCCTGCTACAGTGCCTACCTGCCATGAGAAAATTGTGGGAGGGGCAAAAGGTGCTGAAAAGTCTTTATGGTTTTCCTTCAAGTTTGCCTTCTATCCCAATGGAGGAAGTTTCAATGCCTGCCTACTAGGCCTGTGTGTCTGATAAAATAGAAGTACAGCAGAGACAGTTTTTCATCCTCTTCTGTCTCTCCAAAATCCACTTCAGTGGATCACACTAGTAGAGCTCCCTCAGAGCTCCTCTGTATACTCAAATTGTGATATCAGTAGCCACATGGGGCTATTGATGGGGATATTGAAGGCCCCTGCTCTAAATCCTCTTCTTTTGCTGATGGAATAGGAAGTAGAAAAGGGTGCTCTATACATGGCAGACTCCTACACACAGGTTTTTGTAGGCTCAGTTTCATTGTGGCCATTACATTTAGAGTCTTCAAATTTTACTTTTTGGCAGGAATGGGAAGTGGGAGGATTGGATCTCTCTCTCTCTCTCTCTCTCTCTCTCTCTCTTTTTCTAAGACATCCTGAAAGGCAGTAATAAAAGTGTGCTTGAATCTTCAGTGCAATCAGTCTTGAAACTATGGGGAACACAAAACAAAAAGACCTCTCTCTGGCTCTTAGAGTGACCACTGCCACACTCTTAGGGGGACCACTGCCACCCTCCTTCCCACATACAACATGAAAATTGTAGTTTCCATGACAACCTCAAAGCACCCTCATTTGATCCTCTGGCCCATCTAACCTCTACATACTAGCTCAGGTGCAGAATAAAGCTTGCATCATTACTTCATTTCTTCACCACTTGTACAGTGAAAAAATACTTGAGAAAACTGGCCTTTAGAGCCTAAATGAGAGATAAGAAATATTTGTCCCTTTAATGTATATACGCATAATGATTATTGCAGTAGATTATGGTCAAAGGGGGTTAAGCTGCTTTTGCTGGAGAAAGAACAAAAACATGTATCACATCAGCATCTGTAGTGTGTAATTGTCAACAAATTACTCTGTTCTTTAACAGGCTTTTAATTGGCTTGGATGTTACAATGAAGACATCAGAAGCATTTGGATTCAAAGTTGCCTCTTGTTTTCATCTAATTCAACTTTAAGCGTCTTTGACATTATTAACCTTAAACAATACTTTATATACGGTATCATTTGTAAAATATTATCAGGTCACATTCCATAGTGTACTAATCATTGCTTAACCTGCTTCTTTTATTCTCTAGCAGGTGTGTGATACTTGCAGGCAATTAATTTTATTTAAATACTTTTAAAACATTCTTTTTGTTTTCATGCCATATTCATATAATATTTTAATAACTTCTATAAAGCATCATGAAACATGATACACTATAGCATGTGGGAAATCAGTAGCAGAGGTATCATAGAATCATAGAGAAGTAGAGCTCAAAGGGACATCCATAAGTCATCTAGTCCAAACCCCTGTAGGAACATCCTTATCCAAACGTTCCTCTGCAAATATATTGTCTAACTTCTTAGCAAAACTACATGAACATACCTGACAGAACACAAGACGTAACACCCTAACTTGCCACAGCCAATGTCCTGATTCTGTAAAGGTTAATATATGCTCAAGAGATTCCAGGCAAAAACCCCTACAGTCTTTAGAATCACCCTTCAGGTAGTTGAAGGCTGCTATTAAATCTCCTCTCAGTGTTCTCTTCTCCAAACTAAATAAGCCCAGTTCTTCAGCCTCTCCTAAGAAGAAATGTTCCACTGGCCTCTAACCATTTTGTTGCCTCCACTGTACTCTACAATTTGTCCATATCCTTGCTGTAGATGAGGGCCTGAAATTGAACACAGTACTCCAGATGTGGCCTCACCAATGCTGAATAGAGGGGAATAATCACTTCCCTTGACCTGCTGGCAGCACTCTTACTAATGCAGCCCAGTATGCCATTAGTCTTCTTTGCACCAAGGGCACACTGTTGGTTCATGGGCAACTTATTGTCCACTGTAACCCCCAGGTCCTTTTCTGAGGAGCTGTTGCCCAGCCATTCATCCCCCAGCCTGTACCAGTGCATGGGATTGTTCTATCCTAAGTGCACACCTGTCTCTCTTGAACCTCATAAGATTTCTTGTGGTCCAATTCTCAAATTTGTCTAGATCTCTTTGAATCCTAGCCCTACTATTTAGCTTATCTACTACTCCCCCCAGCTTGGTGTCATCTGCAAACGTGCTAAGGATGCACTCCATCTCATCTTCCTGGTCATTGATAAATAAATTAAACAAAACCAGTCCCAGAACTGACTCCCTTGAGACCAGCTTCCAGCTAGACATTGAGCCATTCATTACTATCCTTTAAGCTTGACAATCCAGCCAGTTTTCTTTCCACCTTATAGTCCAACCCATACTTCCTTAAGTTTCTTGCAAGCATGTAGGATACCACATCATAAGCCGTGATAGAAGAAGCCAAAGCCCTGTTGGCAACACCATCTTCAGGATATGTCTTGATCGGCAGGATGCATCCTCTCCTGCCTGGGCCCTTCTCATTGACTGTAAGGACTGAGGATAACACTATCTGAGCCCTATCCCCATCACCTTTGCCCCTAGAGTCCTGTAGTCACTTTTGATTTGCTCAGGGTCACCTCTGGCAGTATCATCAGTGCCTAAAAAGATGAGCAGCAAAGAATGAGCAGCATGGGGTAGTAAACAGAGGGCCAAATGAGTCTTGGTAATCCTTCCAAGACATCTTGCATACAGGCTCTGGGAAGACCTCCTGAGACAACAGGTCCAGTCAGCAGATGGATGCCTCCATCCCACACAGAAGCAAGTCTCCAGCCATTACCATCCATTGTTTCCGTTTGGTGGCAGCAGTCTCAATTCTTGGGGATGCTTGGCCTGGCCTCTTCCACCAATGAAATGTGCTTCTCCTCTTCTTTTGCTAGGGTTCCATAATTGTTCTTTAGGCAAACTACTGCAGGTGGAAATGAAAACTTCTGCTTACTGTCAGAGGTCAAAAGCTTCCAACTTCCATCTTCCTGGGAGTCCATGTCCTCTTCCTTCTGTAGCTCTGCCTCTGGCATTCCTTGCTCCACAGTCCTAGAGGTCTTGTCCAGTACTGAATCAATGAAGTCCTCATGGTAGAAGGTACTTCAGAGCCTTGCCACCTCCTCCTGCAGCTTTCTTGCCTGCTGTCTTAGGGAAACCACGAGGAGGTGCCACTCAACATTACAGGCACTCCCTCACCTGGCTGTCACTGGAAGGAACCTGAAAGCCAGTTTCCACAGTGCCAGACCAGGACCTGGGTGAAAATCTCAACCATGAGCAGTCCTTCATGGACAGACACCTCATAGATGCAAGCAGAGGAAGAGCTGGCATGGCTCTTTCATTGTGACATCCTCCAGCCATTTCTCTAGGTCTCTTAATCTGCTGCCTCTCTCTTCCTGCCTGTCATTTCAAGTAGACCTTCCCAAGCAAACTCCCCTGTAAACTGGCCTTTTGACTGCTCCTTGGTCCCAAAAGGTTCCATTCTAACCTGCTTCATCTCAGTAACCTTACAGCAAAGGAAGATGAGAGAGAGTTTCCAAATAAACTGCCCAGAAAACTCCCCTTCACTCAGGACCATAGTTAGACCAATACTTAATACACTTGTTTAACTGTGGAGTTTTAGCTACTTACACTATATATATATATATATATATATAGGTTTGTTACTCTTAATTAAAGAAAGACTTATCTTAAATGCTTCCCTCCAAAGAGTGGGGTGGTGATCTGACTTGTATATTACTTGCAAACTGCCCTGTTTGCTGCCACTGTTCACTTGCTCATTGGTCACTTGGGGAGTCTCATTTTATAACCTGCTGAGCCTGAACTGACTCCACTCAGTTATTAAAGCCTTTGTAAGATGCAGGCAGCAATCACCCAGCAATCAATCAGCTAGCAGCACATCCAGCTTCTCAGAGTACATGTCGAAACACACATCCCATTAAACAAATACTTATTCAGCCAAGCACACAGACATCCTTGGCTCACTTAGCTTCCTAGAGCAGGATGTAGTGCCTGGCTCCTCTTCCTGTTCCCTTTTCTTCTCTTACACCCAGTGAACTGCTTTCAAACTGCCTTGTTTGCCGCCCTCATTCATTTGCTCTTTCACTAATTTCATCACAAAGCATAACACCCCCCCCCCCCCCCCTCACCACTCCCCCCCCCCCCCCCCCATGATCTAGGAAGAGGTAGAAAGTGTCTGTGCAACCTCCCTAGGGAATGTATTCCTCTGCCTTACTGTTCTAATAGTGAAGAAGTTCTATCTGATATCTGAGATAAACCTCCTTTGTTGCAACTTCAAGCCATTGATCCATGTCCTACTGTCCACAGTGAGAGAAAAGGTGTTTTCTCTCTTCTTTATCATATGCCTTCAGGCATTTGAAGATTGCTCTCATATCCTCCCTTAATTGCTGTTTCTGCAAGCTGACCATTTCTAGCTCCTTCAGCCTCTTCTTGTAAGACTTGCTTTCCAAGCCCTTTATCATTTTTAATCCCACCACTGTGCCATCGCTGACATCTCCATGTCCTTTTTAAAATGTAGAGTCCAGAACTGAACACAATACTCCAAATGAGGCCTAACCGCATGCTGTATAGCGAGGCCCTGTAACCTCCCATGTCTTGCACGTAATGCTTCTATTGATGCAACCACAAAACTGCAACTACCTGCAGTACACTGCAAACCTATATGGACTCTGTGATCCACCAAGACTTCAAGATCTTTTTTCATAGTGCTGCCATCCAGCCAGTGTCACTCATTTTGTATTTCTATTTTTTTATTACTCTTCCCAAGGTGTAGCACCTTTCATTTGTCTGCATTGACCGTCATTCAGTTAGCTCCTGTCCAGCTTTCTGGTTTGCTGAAATCATGAATTGTGCTCCTGTCCTCCAGTGGGGTCACAGTTCTTCCTAATTGCAAGTTACCTGCACAGTTCTTTATGCCAGTATGCATATAATTAATAAACACAATGAACAGTACTGGATCCAGGACACACATCTGTGGGATTCCATTCAAAACTTCCTACCATCCTGCCCTGGATCCACTTATACTTTATACTTCGTTTGTAATTGTTGAGCCAATTGTCTATCCACCTTACAGTACTTTTGTCCAGCCCCACATTTTGCTATTTTGTTTATGAGAAGGTCGTGCATGAACTTGTCAAAAACCTTGCTGACATTCAGATATGTTATATTTACAGCATTCCCTTCACCACCCAAGTAGTTACTTTATCAAAGGAGGAGATCAAGTTTGTTTGACATGATTTGTTCTTAGTAAATCCATTGTGGCTGCTTGTGATCAGCCTTTTCTCATCCAGATGCTTGCAAATGGACTTCCTTGGGGTATACTTCAGTAACTTCCTGGGAATTAAGGGTCACTATGTTGTTCGTTTTCCAGTCCTCTGTTACCTTGTTCTTCTCAAATGACTTCATGAATATCACTGGTGAGGGCCCTGACATCTTAGTCAATCTTTCAGTACCCTGAATGAAGTTTGTCATCATCAGGCTCTGCTGATTTGCATCGATTCAGACCCATCAAAAACTCTTTGACAGTCTCTTTTGTTATCTCAATTCTCAGCTTGTCTCCTTCCTTATGTGTTTAGGTACAGCTTAATTTTTTGTGTAGATGAGCCAAAGTAGCTGTTGAATAGCTCCATCTTCTTTTCATCTTCTATTAAAAGGTCCACCTGGCTATTAAACAGTGGACCCAAAGCTTCCTTGGTCCTTCTTCTCTGGCCAACATACTTATAGAAACTCTTCTTGTTGTCTTTCAGTTTATTGCCATGTGCAGTTTATTCTCTACCTTTGCTTTCCTGATTTTCTTTGTGCGGAAGAGAGTAACCAACCACCCCCATTCTTCTCTTCCTTCTTGATGAAGTAGTCCTAGAGCCCCCATTCCAGTGGTGCTGAACTTCCTGCTCTCTAGACTGCTGAGTCCTTTGCATCATGCTTGTAGATGTCTTCCCCTCTGCCTTTTCCTCAGCTGTTCCACCACAGAGCGCATCACAGTAGTTGCTGACTTCAGTTTGTTCCTCTTCAATTCTGGGGACCGTTCTTCAAGTTGTCACATGCTAACACGTCTCATCATTTTCCTTTGACTTCTCCAGTACCAACCTCTCATAACTCTTTTCCAAGTAATCTTCCTTTTCTTTGATATAATGCAGGATGGATATCTATGGTTTCAACCCATGCATCTTTTCCTCCTGCCTTTTTATAAGTCTGCCTAACCTACCTCCACTCCTCGATTAGCTAAGCCAACCCCACACAGAACAAGCCCTGTCAGTCCAGAGATGGGAAGAAAACACACACAACATGCCACAGAAGCAATACACACACACACACACACACACACACACAAACCACGCTACAGAAGCACCACACACACCAAGCACTAGGCAAACACTAAAGTGCCAGTCAACTGCTCAAAGTTATTAGCTTCCAGAAAAGCCTCTTCAGGGCAATTTCACTACTGAGCTGCTTATCTCAGAGCAACTGCTCTTTGCTTACTTCTCTGCTTAGATTAAAAGGTAAGAGTTCTTAAATAACACAGCACAATTTGGATTTCTTTCTTGTACGGTAGCTTTGAAGCATTGCTTGCAAAATATCATGAGTAATGAAATGCTGTTGTACCAGTATACTAAAAGGAACTATATATTCTTATGAGCTAAATTATTTCAAAATAGTTTGAGGCATCTCTACTTCTCTGATCTTTCCACTAATACACAGTAAGCCAACTGCAGATGGGTCCTGACAGAAAATTTCTATAGCCTCCCTACTAGCTTCATGAAAGTCATGCCTTTTAGGCATTGAGTATTAGCCTTCTGCAAAGGATATGCTGCTCATTTCATATCACATAAACAGAAGCAAAATTATTAAAACTAATTCTGTGTAATACAAGTTGAAGTACATTGAGGAGTAGACTAATAATATATTCCTCTTTTATTCATACAGGAACAATTTTATTGCTTGTTTTATCACACATTAATCAGTCTTGTTGTGAATAAAGGAAATGCCATACATTTGAATGTTTGTAAATAAACATGCACATATTACTGTCAGAGAAATAAACTACATTCAGTTCTTAGAGTTCACTCTAACAACTCTAAGAATTTTTCATATTGAAAATAGAATTGAAACATTGTTGTAAATCTTTCTTTCATAGTGCTGGAGCATTGTAGCCCATAACAATCTTTAAACAATGAGTCATATTGGATATGATAAAAGAACTGGATAAAAGAACAAGATTTTCACCACAGATCCGGATATTTGAGTAATTTTGAATGGAGGAGCCATGCTGAGTTGTATGTACTCCTTTTTTGTTTGGTTTTCCCCTAGATGAGGCTATACAGAATAGATAGTTAGCCTTTATAGTGATGACTGTTAAAATAACATTTTGCCACAGTTACCTTATGCTGTTTCCCTGTGGGGTCAGGCCAACTCTCAGGATCTCAATATTGCACTGTTAGACAGGAGGCTGTGACACAATTGCACATATACAAACACACAAATCAGTTAGGTGCATACACATGCACACTACCAGCTCAGGCACATACACATCCAAACCAGTGTAGGCACATGTATACCTATCACCAATTCAAGCACATACACTATGCACCCCAAAAGTTAGACACAGATCACTAATCTGTATATCATGCACACAATGACACACACACACACACACACACACACACACACACACACTCACCAGTTCACACACATACAACCCACCTACACATACACACAGGTAAGTTCCTAACTTGGATGGCACAGTGTGTGTGTGTGCTTGAGGTACCTGGGATACTTGGAGGAAGGTTCAGGTGAGAAAGAGAGTTAAAGTGTAGGGAGTAAAAGTTGCCAGAACCAGGATTAGAACCAGTGGACTACAGAGAAGCTAGCTGAGGAACTGAGGTTTGGGTTTACTTAAAGTAGACTGGGACTGGAAACTGAGGCAGACAGCTGAGTTATTGGGGGGGCAGATAAGTGGTGGCAAGGAGGAAACAGCCAGGAAAGAAACTGAGGCAGAAACCTGGTTGCTCAGGGGAAAAGGAAAAGGCAGTGGGGATAAGACAGTGGCAAAGAAACAAGGGGTTTGGAGGCAGAGAGGAGCTCAGGACAGGTGTTGGAAGTGGCAGAGAGACAGAAGCAGAAGAGAGAGAAATGAGACAGAAGTTAGAGGGGTGAGGAGCAGGGATTGGAGCAGGGCCAAACCATAGTAAAGGAAAACCCAACTTAGGGGGCCAAATAACAGTTTTATTAAACAGACAACACACTACACAGCCCCATGAAGTTATTGGTTCACACACACACACACACACACAAAAGCACTCACAATGGCAGCAGGAGAAAGACTCAGTGGAAGGGTTGGAGTCCAGGTAGAGAAGAGAAGCAGAGTCCAAGTCCTTGGTTGAGGGGGGTGAGGGAGTGATAGCTACCTATCCAGGCTGGAAAGGGGTCTTTGTCTAGTAGGTGTTGTCCAGAGGAGGGTCACTGGCAGGGCCTCTGGGTGGATAGGTGGTGTGGCATGGTGCTGGTCCAGATGGACTTTCAAATGCTGGGTTCTTGCCTCTGTTCCTGGGTGAGGTCTGTGGTTCCTGGATGAATCAATGCGAGGTGATGGCCTTGTCATTACAGGCCATTCAGTAGAGGCCTGCTACCATTGTATGTCAATCATTCCCAATCACTCTCACTCATCCGGGAACCAATTTACGTGGAAAGTGTACATGAATCATACAGATGCAACACAGGGGATGCCCGGGCAGAGGACACAAGATGGAGGCTTGACATACAAAATGGAAACTTGACATGACTTACACTAACTTACATATATAGGCCTAAAACAGTAATGACACAATATAAAAGCAGTACAAACTTAATAATTATCACTTATAAAACAGTGGGTATCGATATCAAAATAGCAGGGAACTTATTTACAGAGGGGAGAGAAAAATAAAACTTACTACCTAAAATAAAATCTTAAAGCTTATCCTACATCTTAGCTTACTTATATTTATCTATAGGGAATAGAGAGTGATAGAAAAAGTCAGAAATGGTTGGGGAAGGGGAGGGAATGCATTTTAAAATAAATTAAAAAAAAGAAAAACGGGGGGTTTTGCTACAATGCCAGGATCTGGAAATGAAGTAATTGTATTATCTTAAATGTTCTTGGTGTTCATAAATGTGGAATGCTATAAACACAATCACCACAACTGTTTTACTTATGATATTTGGCAGTATTTGTTCAACAGAGCTACCCTAGAAAAGGGAGTAATGTGAAATATGACCTGGATATAGTTTCCAATCAGGATTCATTTCTTTGTCATGGATGTAAAGGAAAAATGTTAAAAATGAAAAAAATAGCCTGTTTCCATTTTGCTATAAAGATCCCACCCCCTCTTCTCCACAGAATATCTTCTCCTGCCCTATTATTGCAGCCTTTCAAAAACAGTTTTCAAGACACTAAATGGGTTTCATCCTCTGAGCTGTTGAACATTAAAGCAAGTTGCAGGGGCTATGTATGTCCAGTGACAGGCCCAGTGAAGGTGGGCCTCATTTCAAATTGGGACCATGTAAATATTGACATTAAACACAGCGATATTCTTTATAACTTTGTTTAGACAAAAATGAAGATTGCTATTTGAAATTGCAACCTGAGAGTATTGATAGTTCCCTGCCTGCTGTAAGTTGATTATGCAACAGCAGTTACCAAGATAGATCTGGTAAAAGTTTCAACCTATTTTATTGGACATAGACTTTGCAACTATGGTTCCTACCCGACCTGAAGAAGACTCCACTGCATGTGAAAGCTTGTCTATGGGCCCCATTGCACGTTACATTAAGGGCATGTTAACTGTACTTAAAACTAATGTGGTAAGTGCAATCGCATTGTAGCAGGAGGAATCTCTTTGGGTTGTATTAAGTAACATGCTTTGCTATTGCTAGACTGCTTCACAGAAATAATACAAGTTCAAGACACTGGTGAAGTGCTGGGGCTGGGAGCTATAATCAGTTGATTGTTGGTCCCAGACCTGGAACTGCACTGAAGTCTCGAATCAGTCCCTTTGCAATGTTGGGGGTGGGGCTGACAATCAGCTGATTGTTGGTCCCAGCCTCAGCACCACATTAAGCCAGTTCAAGACTGCGAGTGGCAGAGACCCAGATTGCCCTAAAGCTCCAGTGGCAGACGCAGATCCAGCAGCAGGAGCAGCAGGCTCTCCTGGGCCCAGCTTCCCATGCCTTCCTCCACCCTTGCCAGCAGCAGAGTCCCAGCTCACCCCAGTATGGCTGGTGCAGATGCTCCCAGGAAAGGCAGTGCTGGCACATCACTGATGTGGCATCATTCCTATCTTTGTAATCTCGTAGTTAGACTATTTGAAGGTGTATTCTGCATGAGCTATACCTTAACTCAACTTGGAAACCAAATTAATACAAAAAAAATGGGCTGATTATATAAAGCTTTTGTTTTTAATTTATTTTTACTTTTTCTTACACTACACTAATGACACTTGTAATCTCAGATTTGTCAGCTCCCTCTGGAGTACTGGGTGCATTTCATAGTGTTGGCTTTAAGATGTAAATAGCTTATAGTTTTTCTTAGAGGACACCTATCTTCCTGTAACAAAGGAAACAGGTGATGAAAGCTAAGGTTCTCAAGATGGTACTCCTTTGATTTAGAATCATGGAAAGGCAGGGCTAGAAGGGACCTAAGGAGGTCATCTAATACAACCCCCTGCTCAAGACAGGATTACCCCTGTCTATACCAATTCAAACAAGTGTTTGTCTAACCTAGTCTTAAAAATTATCAAGGATGGAGATTTCACAACATTTCTAGTTCTCTCAGTAATCTGCTCTAATGTTTGATCAGCTTTATAGCTAGACAGTTCTTGCTAATATCCAACCTACATTTCCTTTGTTGCAATTTTAGATTTATTAGAAAGGGAACTTCAGTTAGTTTCTTTTCCATGAAGGGCCAAGATACCCCTAAAATAGCTTGTACCTGTTACTCTTCAAGGGGCATTGAAAAGCTCAACTATTCAGCCAGGATTTCAAGGAGGGAAGGAAAATCGATATTTGAAATGCATGTAGAGTGCATCACAATCACTGAATAGAAGTTCCTTTCTGATTCTTTTGGTTTGGGTAAAGTGTGTTTGCTTGCATTGCTCATGTGCATTTGTATACTTAATGTCAGACAGAGTTGTCCAGAGCATTTAATTTGGTCATTTCTAGTATAACATTATCAGAGAAGGTCTTTCTGTATCCAGAGTTTCATGCTTGTGAACACAGTATGCTTAACATAATGAGAACACACTTAATTGGGCCATCTCCTAGGAAACCAATTTAAGTCTTCAGACACTTAATAGCAGTGGCTGCCACTTAATTAGAACAGCAATTCCAACGAATTAGAAGCTTTCAGGTGATGAAGTGATGTTTACCATTTATATAATGCAGTATATATTCTAGGTGCTGTAAAAACCTTAGTCTCAGTGGGTGCCAGGACCATATTCTCTACCTAGAGTCAATTTTGGCGCCCTGGGCAGCAGAGATGTTGTTGTGTGTGTGTGTGTGTGTGTGTGTGTGTGTGTGTGTGTGTGTGTGTGTACGCGCCAACCATTGGAGAATGGGGAGAAATGCTGCAGAATGCTGCGGTCACCCCCTCTAAATCTGTGCCTGGGGCTAGTGCCCCACTTGATCCTTCTTTCCTCTTCCCTTCCTCCTGCCCTACCCCAGTTATGCTACTTCACTTTGTATTTCTTTTTTGTACTTCCCAAAGCTCTCAATATAGTAAGTAGGCATGTAGGCTCACCCAAAATTGAGCCCGTTTTTAAATCATTTACAGTATAAATTGCTGTGTGTCAGACCTTTGGTCATTGTTTATTCACCACAAGTATACGTTCACATACATTTCTATTTCTGGCTCTACCACAGTCACTACTGATATTTTCTTCTAGCCTTTAAATGGCTGTGCATATAGTAAGGAATACATGAAGTGCTGCAGCTGTCTCCACACTTACTTTCTCTGTATGAATGAGTAGTGAGAAGTACCCATGTTAGTCTGAAGTCAGGCATAAGGCAGGGCAGGGGGCACTTTAGAGACTTTTTCAGAGAAACATAAGATTTCATTGTATACAGCCTACTTAATGAGATGTTGTGAATGGAGTTGAAGACAGCAGAGGTAATAAACAAAAGAACAAAGTAATTTACATAAAAGTGGTAGGGAAA
>NW_005842482.1:501974-518124 GCF_000455745.1 Alligator sinensis
AGAGGGAAGAACAGTGCTCAAAGAGCTGTAGAGGAGATGAGATCAATGGAGATAAACAAAGTAGTTAACCTACTGGGAACACAAGAGTTCAAAAAGCTAGTCCAAGTAATGGGATAAGAATCCAGATTCTATTTAGAACATACTTAATATGATCCAGTGTTAACAATCCAGTTCAGTAATGATAAGTAAAGTCCTGCACTTAGGATGGAACTATCCCAAACTCTAATAAAGGCTGAGGACTGACTGGCTGGGCAGCAGCTCTGTGTAAAAGGACCTGGGAGTTACAGTGGACAATAAGCTGAATATAAGCCAACAATGTGTCTTTGTTGCCAAGAAGGCTAATGGCATACTGGACTACATTAGTACGAGTGTTGTCAGCAGATCAAGGGAAGTAATTACTCCCCTCTATTCAGCACTGCTGAGGCCACATCTGGAGTTCAGTTTTGGGCCCTACACTACAGAAAAGATGTGGAGTAATTGAAGAGAGTCCAGTGGAGGGCAACAAAAATGGTTAGGGTCTGGGGAACATGACTTCTGAGAAGAGGCTGAGGGAACTGAGGTTATTGGCTCCTTATAGACATTAAAGAAAAAACAACAAAAAACAAAAAAGGCACTTTACTTTAAACTTGGTGCTCTCCTGTGCTGAACCAAGCAAATGCCTGGAAGAGGCAGCATGTTACTTGGACCCAGCTCTCCCAATGTCTGTATAGATTAGGTTCTTTAACGGGGCTTTTTTATCTAATAGCTGATTGAATCAGCTATTAGATAAAAGTGCCAAAAAGTTCCGCTGAAATGCTTGATCTATACAGATGCTGCAGAGCCAGGTCTAACTAAAGCACTGCTGCTTCCAGTAAAGCCCTGGTTTTTTTACTCTTATTTTCTATGATTCTATGGTTCTGTGATTTTTTGTTTCACAATTTTGCCTTTAAATTTGTTTTTAAGTTTTGTTGTTTAGGAACAGCTTCTATGAGGTCAGTAATGGAATGTCCAGAGAATTTAAAGTCTTTCTGAAACTGATGTCAAATCAGGGTCCATTCATTCTAGAATGTAGGAATTACTACTCTGTCCAAAGTAGATAATAAAAGAGCACTCTAAACAGGTGATATGTATGACGTTGGTAAAGAAGCAAATGACTGACATGCAGATGTTATAGTCCATGTTTTTTGGTTCAGTGATGATGAGGTCTGTGTTCATAATGTGGCATAGCGGGCATCTGGGGCTGTAGCAAGTCCTAGCACCTTAGTAAAAATAGGATTTAGGGAATCTGTTGCTGAGGAGATGTCATCTGATGTTGTGGGCTGCCTGTAAACCAGGACAGGCTTGTTCCCCAAGGCTGTTTTGCAATGGCCACTGTTTCCCAAGAGGGATTGGGGGTCCTTAATAATCTGTTCAAAGAGGCTGTGGTTTTTGATCAGATACAGTGGCAATGGTATCAAGAATATTAAAATATCTATTGTAAACAGTGGGATTAAAAATAGAATTTAAGTATTTTTATCTTTTATCTGAAGTATGATAGTGACAATGGGATTACAGCCACACCCACTTTGGGGGTGTGATGTATATATAGTCAGTCAGTCAGTGTGTGCATAATTGCTGAGCCATGAAATAACATCCTCAGTGGCCAGTGTACAGTTCCAGCAGTCCACCACTGAACTTAGTCAGTGGGCAGTCATCAACAATATGCAACATCGTGTGTGTTTTGCCATAGCTACAGTCTGGGTTGTCATGAAGAACCCAACGGTTGAGGTTGGCTCTACACAGACCTTGCCTTGTCCAGAACCTATTCAATAAGGCCTACTAATGGTATGGCAGGTTTAAGCCAGGTGGGCAGACTGTAGGATCTATGATAAGGAACTTGTTTGGTAGTGATGTCAACCTCCATTCCTCACATCAAAGGATCTCTGTTGTGCAGTCCTGGTGTGGCAGTTCGGGCCACAGTCAGTGTCATGATGGTAGACATGCAGTATGTGAATTTGAAAGGTTGTTGTATAGTGGCATGCTTGCATTGGCATAAATCTTCTCTAGAAGCTTGCTAGTTGCAACTTCCCATTGGCTATGATGGAGATCAATGCTGCTTGGAACTGGGAACCATGGTAGAGGAGTCAGTCAAAGAGTTCCCAAGATGATGTGCATCATCAAAGGTAACTGCACATCACAGATTTTGGTGTGTGATGACTGATTCCAGCCTGGTGCACAATACTCTGACAGAAAGTATGAGATAGCAAGAGCTGATGTCTTGAGACTCTTGCACCCCATGATGACCCAGTCAGCTAACTGAGGTTATTGTATGTCTTAACTTTCACTGCTGTCTTTTTCAAGTGTTCAATGTCCAGTCTAGAATCATCCCCAGGTAGATGAGTTGTGCTTCATGCCACAGGCCATTCAGGTAGATGTTCAGATCCCAGGCAGCATTGCCATTGTGTAGGTGGAAAATGATAGATATCATCTTACTGGCACTTGCTAGACACGCTTTGTCTTGCTGTAGTCAGCCAGCTTTGTGACATCACTGTTCAGATTGTGTTCTAGCTCAGAGAAAATCTGGGTCTGAAATGCACACCAGATGTTGCCAGCATAGATGAATTTCCATGTCTGAGTTTGTGGCAGGTCATTGGTACAGAGGTTAGAAAAGGTCACAACGAGTATTGATCCCAGAAGCAGTCCATTGTTTTGTCTTCTCCAAGTATTTGTTTTCTCTCCTATGTGCACTCTGAACCATCTGTTGCAGAGGAGCAGTTCAACATCAGTCACCCATGCAGGTAGGATTCTTGCTATCTTATGAGCAGACTGGTCTTCTAAATGGTATTGTACACTGCTGTGAGGTCAAGGAAAATAGTGCTTGTCTTGTTTTGAGGTTCCTTTGAAAACTGTTTTCAATCAATGTTGTTAGCGCAAGTCAATACTCAGGATGTTCTCTACCTTTGGGAGTAAGTGCTGTCGAATTAGGCACTACAGGACTTTAAAACAGACAGTAGCAATACTGAACAATAGTTTCATACCTGGTTTAGGTCTTTTCCTGATTTGGGGAGGCCGATCACCTTTGACATGTGTCAGATCTTTGGCAGTTTTCCCTTTTGTGTGATCCTTGTAAAGAGCTGAACCAACCAAGAATGAGCACGCGGGCTAAGGTACTTCAGGAACTCAAGAGAGATGTTGTCATAGCCTGGGGTGATGCCAGACTTGATGCTGTCCAAAACCTTGTTAAATTCAGGAACTGAAAAGTTCTGAACAGGTTCTGGTCTGATGTGTACAGTTGGCAGTGGATCAGCATTCACGTCACGCTGTCACCACCTGTTTCACATAGGGAAAGTAATGGTCCTCTTAGCAAACTGAATTCTGAGAATTTTTCAAGGAATCCCAATGTCATTGCCACCGACCACCCAGACACCATGCAGTCTTATGGCTTTTATGCCCCTGGGCCTGCACTCTGAATCTTACAACTTAACATTGGCGGTCTGTTGGCTGCCAAGAGAAACCTAATCATACACAGTGAAGACAACTCATTGTGCATGTGCCACAGCTCCTAAGAGAGTGTGGCCGCAGTCCTGCACTGGATGCCAGGGAGCTTTAAGAGCTCATGTTAAAGCATGTTAAAGCATGTCAGTACAACTCTTGCCAGAGCTATGCATGTACTGTGAACTTTAATTATTCAATGGTGTGGGATCTGTTCAGAGTCCCTGCTTTCAAGCATCATCAGAACCTGCTGCTGTTTGTTCTTTCCTTTCCTCTTCTCTATGCCTTCCCTCCATCCCTTCTGAGCATCACTGCTACAACAGCCCATCCTCTTTTCCCATGATGTTTAACTGGAGGGTGATGGTGAGGGGAGAAGCATGTGGAGCATTTTCTGTATCTCAGCAGCCACCTCTCTCAATGGGCTACCATCAATAAAGAAGTCCAGTACTGGGTCAACTGCACCAGTACCACTTGATTCAAGCTGCAATCACATGTCTTTGAAAACAGAGATCTTTGAAAGTCGAGGAAGGTCCTGGTTTATAAGGCTGTCATACTGACCACCCTCCTCTACTGCAGTGAAGCCTGGACCATCTACCAATGCCACATTAATTCCCGTGAGAGCTTTTATCTGTGGTGCTTGCATGGAATCCTGGGGATCAAATGGAAGGACTGCCAGACCAGTGCAGTCCTCCCATTCCCATCCTCCATGAAGCTGTGTCGACCAGCATCAAAGCCTTGCTCTTGAGAAATCAACTCCGATGGATGGGCCACTGAGTCTGATGTCTGAGAACTGCCTCCATCACTAGAATATGTTCTCCAAGCTCTCCTTTGGTCAACATTCAAAGGGTAGCCAAAGGAAGTGGTACAAAGACATGCTCAAAATTGACCTCAAGAATGGAAGCATCTACACCAGCCACTGGGAGGAGCAAGCTACTGACTGTTCCACATAGTTTCATAGTTTCATAGTTTCAGGGTCGGAAGGGACCTAATAGATCTTCTAGCCCGACCCCCCACCAGGGCGGGAGAACAACCCAAAAAAAAAAAACCAAACAAACCTAAAAACAAAAACGGGACTCAAATGAGTCCAGCCAGGTAAGTATCCAGCCTCTTCTTAAAGATCCCCAGGGTAGGGGCCAGCACCACCTCCCTTGGAAGTTGGTTCCAGCTCCTAGCCACCCTAACTGTGAAGTAGTTTTTTCGGATGTCCAATCTGTACCTCCTCTCCATCAACTTGTGCCCATTACTCCTTGTTATGCCAGCGGGGGCTAGGGGAAACAGCGTCTCCCCCAAACCCTTCTGGCTCCCCCTAGTGAGTTTATAGACGGTCACCAGGTCCCCCCTCAGCCTTCTCTTGTGGAGGCTGAATAGGTTCAAGTCCCGCAGTCTCTCACTGGAGGGTCTGCCCTGTTGTCCCCGGATCATGCGGGTGGCCCTCCTCTGGACCCTCTCCATGTTGTCCACATCCCTCCTGAAATGGGGCGCACAGAACTGGACACAATACTCCAGCTGCGGCCTGACCAGCGTCGCATAGAGGGGGAGGATCACCTCCCTGGCTCTACTCGAGATGCACCTGTGGATGCATGACAAGGTCCGGTTAGCCCTGCCAACCATGACCTCGCATTGTCGGCCCATGTTCATCTTGGAGTCAATAATGACACCAAGATCCCTTTCCGCCTCCGTGCTCTCAAGTAGGGAGTTCCCCATCGTATAAGTGTGCTGCTGGTTCCTACTACCCAAGTGCAGCACCCTGCACTTGTCCGTATTGAAACGCATCCTGTTCCTGTCTGCCCACCCCTGTAACCTATCCAGATCCTTCTGCAATCTCTCTCTCCCTGCTAGCGTGCTCACCTCCCCCCAAATTTTGGTGTCATCAGCGAATTTAAACAGGTTGCTTTCCACCCCAACATCAAGATCGCTGATGAAGAAATTGAACAGCGCAGGCCCCAGGACCGAGCCCTGGGGGACTCCACTACCCACCTCCCCCCAAGTCGAGTATGATCCATCCACCACCACCCTCTGAGTGCGACCCTTCAGCCAATCTGCAATCCATCTGACTGTGTAGGCATCTATGCCACAGTCGCCTAGTTTATTAATTAGGATGGGGTGAGAGACGGTGTCAAAGGCCTTGCTGAAGTCCAGAAAGACTACATCCACCGCGACACCTGCGTCCATGGCCTTTGTGACCTGATCATAAAAGGCAATCAGGTTGGTCTGACATGATCTCCCCCTAATAAATCCATGCTGATTGCCCCTGAGCATCATCTCGGATGCCGGCCCATCACAAATGTGCTCCTTGATGATCTTCTCAAAGAGTTTCCCCAGGATTGAGGTAAGACTGACGGGCCTATAATTGCCCGGGTCCTCCCTTTTCCCTTTTTTGAAGATGGGGACCACATTAGCTACCTTCCAATCGTCTGGCACCTGGCCCAAGCACCACGATCGCTCGTAGAGCCGTGCCAGGGGCCCTGCAATAACCCCAGCCAGCTCCCTCAGCACCCTGGGGTGGAGAGCATCCGGACCCGCTGACTTGAACGCGTCCAGCCCCTCCAGAAGCTCTCTAACCCGGTCCTCCCCAACCTGAGGTCTGAAGGCGATCCCCTCGCGTCCGGCTTCTATCACAGCAGGGAAGTCCCGGTCCCTGCACAAGAAAACGGAGGTGAAGAATTGGTTAAAGAGGTCCGCTTTATCCTCTGACTCAACCACCAGATTGCCCCGCATATCCTGCAGGGGCCCCACATTACCCGGCACCTTCTTCATCCTCCCAATATATTTGAAAAAGGACTTTTTGTTATCCTTAATCCTGGACGCTAATCCGAGCTCTATATCCGCCTTGGCCTTCCTAACAGCCCGCCTGCAGGCCCGAGCAGAGGAGGTATACTCCTCTTTGGAGATTACACCCCCCTTCCACCGGGCGTACGCCGCCTTTTTGGCAAGCAGGCATTCCCGGACACCCTTGGTGAGCCAGGGGGGCTTTTGGACACTCCTGCCCCCCTTGCTTCTTGTCGGCGCCACCTGGTCCACCAAGGCACGTGCTACTTTGAGGCCCAATGACTCAATACGGAGGCAGAATGGTGGAAGCAGAGGAAGGAGAAGGAGACCAACCAAGAACTGTGAATCCCACTCCCCAGCACAACTAACTACATGCCCCCATTACTGAAGAACCTGTGCATCCAGAATCAGGTTCCTCAGTCACCTGAGGACCCATCAAGCCTGACAGATGTCATTCTCAACTTTGAGGGACCACCAATGAAATGACAAGTTGACAATTGGGTGGGGGGGGCGTGGAGAGAAAAGGGAGAAAGGAGGGGAAGAGCAAATGGGAGTGGATTTCAGACCTGCTTGAAAGCAGGGACTTTGAGCAGATGCTGCACCAACCAGATGGTGAACTCAAACTACTCACTGCATATAAAAAGCTCCCAGAACATGTCAGTAAGCTCTAAGCATGCAGTGGACAGCCAAAGGAGCTCCTTGTGGATGCACCCCTAATCTCTAAGGTGCCACCCTGCACTGTCTTCTGCTTTTTTATATCTAGTACACATCTCCAAACCGTCCCAGATGATATTTGGCTAGTCATTAATGTCACTTCTTACTGAACTGTAGCCTGAATCTCCTCCTGGCTTGTCTTATAAATTGTCAGATTCGCCACAGATAAGCTGCTTCTAGAATAAAAGCACTGGTAATGAGTGGTAGTTACTGTTAACATGAGAATCAGCTTATTAAGCAAAAAATATTCATCCACAGGTACTTCCTGATTCCCTTTTAATTAGAGCCTCACAAAGGAAAGCAGCAAAATATATTGACTGGTTTGTTTTATTCAATTACTATCTTTGGGTGTGTTACACCCACAGACAACATATAGAAAAAGGAGTGAAGCTTTTGAAATATGATGCTGCGTCAAATACTTCTTCAGATGTGGACCAAAGGGATAAAAAAGCATAATTGTTCAAAAGATTGTTGCTTTGAAAGATAAACACTTCAAGGTGTGCTTTTGGATGTGTATTAAGAAGAATTGAGGACATATAGACAAGGAAAATGCTGGGACCGCAACAGAAAGGAAAGGAAAGAGAAGCAAATATGTATGGTTATTGCTACAAGTACTTAACAAAAATGGGAACCTTTAAATACTTTTGCTGCATGGTAACACTATTATAGCACAGTGTGGGTGCTTCTATCGATTGCCCCATCTAGTGACTTCTGCGGTATACTTTGACTCTCACCTCCACGTCTTGATTAATTTCGATGCTATTAGTCAGGAGGTGTTGCAACCGTAGTAAGACACTGGCAGTCTATCTAGGATCTTATTTATACTACTCTATAATCTCTCCGGTGGCTCTCTTGACCACACCCAAAATTTACGTTATCAATTGACTCCAAGTTGCATACAAGTTGAACAATTGTCTTTATTATTTATGTTTTCGAAATATTTATTTATTTATTATTTATTTATTTTACATTCACAACTGTTTCACATGCTGATAGAGTATGGCATTCCAAATAGTTTTATATACTTTTTAATTGTTTCTTTTGAAACATTGTTGTTGGGTTTTTTTTTATAGAACCTTGTCTTAAGTAATACACAACCATGTCAATATCAATACTGGTCTATTTTTAAACTGACAGGGAATTTCACTTTCAGTTTCTTTACTCTTCTTCTGTGAGGTCTTGCCTCCCTTTACTCTTCAGCATATTCCCATGCCTTTTTTTTTTCTTTTCTCTTGGCGTAGGGAAGTTGCTGTAACTCAAGCTCTCTCTCTACTCCCACACCCTAAGTACAGCATTAGTCCATGTCAATGTCCAAAAAAAACGAATGAAAAATTAAAACAAATGCAACTTGTGAGGCACCGGAGAAGCTCTTTTCTTCTTGTGGCTTCCCCGCTTCCACCCCTTCCAGCCTTTTTCTTTTTTTCCACGGCGATCCAAGATTCAAATTAGCTCTCTGGTAGTTCCTGGCTTACCACCCCGTACATGACTTCTGGTGGTTCCTGGCTTACCACCCAGTACACGCGCTCTCCAGTGCATTGAGCCAAATCCTCTGATTCCTCCATCCTTGTGATCCTCTCCAAGCTTTCTCTCTCGGGGCCTTCTTTCCACACTCTCTTCTCCCGCGCCCCGTGCCGTTCTGCCCCCTCCTTTTTTATCTGCAGAGAACACCTGCTCCGGAAACAACGTTCTTCTCCCCGCTAGATCTCCATCCCTGTTTTTTATTTCATTGTTAGCCAGTCCCTCTTCACACACAGCAATGGGACCTGATATTTAAGCCTATGAAAAAGGCAGCACCAGATGGCATCAACAATATGCAGTAAAATCTCAGTTGTGAACAATGAGATTAAAAACAGACTTTAGGCATTTTAAATATTTTATTTTATATAAAAGATTCAGAGCCAGAGCCTGGTCATCTTTGAGAAGCACTGAGCAGGCCTTCAACAATAGAAATTAATTTCTAGGGCATTGTCGGGGTTTTTGTTTTATTACATATTATATTATTTTAATATTTTTAATCTGTCTTTAATAATTTATCTGGGTTTTGTTATAACCTGCCCTGAGCCTATTTTGGGGAGGGTGGCACATAACTAATATATTCTGAATTCCTTCTGTGTTTGGCTAATACCTTCACCTCCCACAAGTTATTTCACTCCCTAATAGGTGTCACAACTATCTGAGACTCTAGATGTAGTCTAAAATATATTTTTATTTGGGCACAAGAAATGGGAATGGGAATTCATAACAATAAATGTTCAAGCAGATTATACTTTTTTTTTAAATGTTCCTATGTTTTTAAGAGTTAGCAGCATTACAGCAGTAGTAAGTTCATAGGCTCTAGGTATAAATCACTGGGTACAACTACAGGTGCAGTTGGTACTTCACATGTAGTACTAAATGACTGTACTAAATGACTGCACAGTACCGGCCGGAACTGTGAAGTCCCGGCAGAGCATGGATCATTTCTCATCCTACTGCACAGTAGCAATGAACTTATTGCTACTGTGCAGTACCAGCAGCATCATGGTTAGTGCCCGCCAATGCTACATCACTATAGCAACATGCTACCTCACCATAGCTCATCACTGTAGTGATGTAGCATCTTGTGTAGATGCACCCCACATGAATACATTCTGAACATCTTGCTCAAGGTCATCAGTATTGTCAAAGAACAATCACATGGGATGGACGAACTGAGTCAAATGTCAGGAATTCACAGACTGTATGAATCTGTGAAGTTAGAAAACTTATCATTATACAGACTTTACACACCCACATTTTCCTGTTTTAAGGAACACCCAGATTTCTATTGCCAAACCATAATTACTTGGTTCCATATGTTCATATAACACTGGATATGTATACCTTATGTTGTATGCTACATACATTTTTTCTTTTGTTTATCGTTGGTACTTTCAAGACTCCTGTCATTTCATTATTGAGATTTTTCTATACATAAAGATGATTCTAATTTAGTGATTAGAACTGAACTACTTTGCTAAGAGCAGTGTTTCCATTATTTTTATCATTACAGGAATAAACATAAACTACACAAACTTTTCTTTCTTTTCTTTTAAAGATTCCAGAAACTATGCTCTTTTCTTTTTGGTTTCCTGTTTTTTTTCTCCCTCCTCTCCAGTTTGGCAGGGAGAAAATAAGAAGTGACTACTGTGTATCATTACTCTCTGAATCTTCTAAAGATATTGTCAACAACCTATGTATTTGCCTGAAGCTTTTCCTCTGGATATGTCCTTATGGGATTCTTTAGTATAAATATATATATTTTTAAATCCTGCCATATCCCAAGTGATCTAAAAGGGAACTCTTTAAGAAGGTCTCCAAGTTGCTAATTCTTCCAAAACTATTCATAGCCTGATATACAGGATAGTCCAAACTGATATTATGATTTCTTTTAAATGCAGAGTATGCTTAACTTTTTTAGACGTAATAAAATAATAGTTTTAAATATTATTGAATAGCATGTAATAAAATCTTGTTTATGAAACTGTTCTTAGGTATACATAAAATATGTAAACTAATAGAATACACACAACTTAATAGCCTCCTTGAATTACTACTAAATTGGATAAATATAGTAACTATGCAGAACCCTTTGACCCGCTGCTTAACTGAAGAGGTTTCTCAGTTAAGAAACCTCTTCACTGAGATGTCATCTGTTTCTCATATGTTTATATAGTATGTGCATAGTGTAGTATGTGTGAGAGCAAGGGGTCAAGGCCTTAAAAATCAGCTTGAGGGTAGTGAAGTTGTCATTTTGAATATATTGGATAATAGTTCTTGTCTCCCTCATGGGTGTTGCAAAGATCAATATGTTGAAGACTGAAAAACACTTGAATGTTATAGTTGTATGAACCCAAATAAGTAGTTAACATAGGTAATGCAGTTTAGGGCCTAAGGAATATTTAGATCATTTAGTTTGACCTCCTCTATATTACTGATCATTGAAGCTTGACACAGATATTCTATATTAAGTCCAAGAACATTAATGAACCTAGCACAGTCCACAGGAAATTACTGTTTTCCGGAGGAAAAGAAGGTGGGAAAACAGGTACGACCAGTGCCCAGATCCACTGTGATGGCAGAGAATTGATTATGTAAGAGAAGCCCAGAGGATCCAAGCAAGCAAAAGGTGAAGAGAAAAGGTGAAAAAATCATTATAGTCCCTTTTAAGATGGCCTGGGAGAAATTCATTCATGACTCCAAATTGGATCATCAGTTTGACCCTGAGCATGTAAGAAATACAGTCCATACAACCTCTACGGATTTTCTTTGTCACTTCAGAGGACTGGAGCTTTTCTTTTATTCTTTCTAGCTGTGCCCAATCTGTGATGCTTCAGAGGAAGGAAAAAATAACAAATGAACCATAACTAAGCTGTTTCAGGGTGGGGAAAATTCCTCCTGAACCTTAAGGAAACGGCTGAAACCTCAAAACATAAGACTCAACCAAAAGCATTTTCTTAGCTCAGGGCTGCAATTCCTGTGAGTATTTTTGAGGACAGTGCAGGCATTCCTTTTCTCCCCAAGGTTCATGAAGAAGAGAGATAAAAGATAGACTTGGGCTCCTATCCTTCTCATATTCCCTTCTTGTACAATGGGTTTAGAAGCTTCTTTATAGGTGTGGTGTTTTGAGTTTACCATATGTTCTGAATATTGGCATATGGGCTAGGGACAGAAGTTACATATAAACTGGATCAAGTGATCAGAAATTGGTCTAAACCTGTAACAGAACATAGACTGAGTGCACATAAACCAGTTTCAAAATGCCCAAAGTTGGGTTAAGATAAACCTGGTTGAACGTAGTATCACACGTAACTGATTTGGGTCAAACCAATTTATGGAACTTGTGTCCCAAACCACTTCATGGTTTAAATCAGAGTCCCCCAGCATCCCAGCATGCTTTTCAACCCTGAGCTGAGCTGGTCTGTCTGCTCTGGGGAGCAGGGCTGGCCCACCCCTTTTCTCCCTAGTCAGAGTACTCGCTGGCTGAAAAGGAGGTGGAGACTGCCGGGTACAGTAGTGTCTGCCTGGCTTCCCTCTGCCCCCCGCTGCTCCCTGCTCAAGCAGGGATCCCCCCCCCTCCCCTTCTCTCCATCCCCTCTCCCACAGCATGTACCCCAGCAGCATGGACCCCACTAGCATCTGGTCACAGTCACACCACTCCCATGGTAGCTAATGCTGAGAGGTGTCTATGTGTGTGTGTGTGTCTCCAATTTCAATGGAACAAAGGCAGATAGAATGGTGTCCACTTAGGGCTGGTTGGAATTAATCAGTAGGCCAGCTGGTAATGTTCCTCTGTTCTTCCTTCCAAGTGCTTTGGAAAAAGCTGTTTACGAAAAGCTTGAACTAATGAGAGAGGGGCTTTTGTATTCTTGATGGGCTGATAAGCTTTGTTTTTCTTGATGGGCTGATAAGCTCATTCCTGGCTACTTGTTTCAAAGTCTGCAATCTGACCATTTTCAAAAGGAGACAGAGTGAGGTGTGAGAAATGACCTGGTTTGCAGAGCATCAGACTTGTGAGTGCCATCAGTTTGCTGCAGACAGTATGAAGAAGCAGGGAGAGGGAGACTGAAAGACTCAGTATCATTAACAGATGCATGTTCTCCACATAAGCAGTCCTTCCCTGCCCCCACAACCCTTTGCCTCAGAGTGCTACCTGGGGGCTGGGATCTGGCAACACTCCTGTTCCTTGAACAGTGAGCAGGGCAGGGGATGTTGGGGGAAGCCTGGTGAGGGCTACTTCCCCCTCCCCCTCCAGGCACACTCCAGCTAGGGACTATGCAGGCTAGAGTGGGGTTTTAAAACACTCCCTAATCACAGCTTTCTGCTGGGGCCTGGCCACGCCCCCACCCCCCTCAGCTCAGCTTTGTAGAAGGGAAGGGAGGGCTTGCTCTAGTGCTCCCTGGCTTCTAGCCTGAGCCACTGCAGGCATGTGCCTGCATTTCATGAATCAAAAGTGTATGTTTTTCCACTTGCAAATCAGTCCAATCTCTACAGGTTAAACTGACCTCAAAGATTGAATCAATTCAAGCTCAGGCTTTTTGAATGTCTGCCCCTAGTCGTCATGATTGTGCTTCCTGGGAAGGAAACTGTAATTGAGGAGTGTGGTGGCCAAGGGAAATAACCAACACATTTTTTGACGTGCTTCCAAGTGTATTAACATAGCTATATCCTTATTAACATAGCTATATCCTGGGGCACTGAAGAAAGTATGTGAGGCTAATATCTGATCAACATCCCAAACAATTCCACTTACCTACATAGAAAGGAGATGTAGCAACTATCTGGAGCTTGCTTCCATACCCAACCTGCCCTTCATGATGTAGGTAGGACATATGATCCTTTGTAATTGTTATCTAAATAACATTTTAACCTGCCAATCTGGGACTTTTCACAAGTACTAAATTTTACCCAATGGAATATGAAATAGAACTAAAAAGCCTATACCAAAGAACAAGAAACTTCCTAGACCCCAAAAGAGTAAAGCTAAAAAGCTAAAGCAGGACAGTGCAGGCATTCCTCATTTTGTAAAGATGTCAGCTTCCAAGCTCTGCAAACGTTGAATTTCCTTTATTTGTGATAGAAAACCACTGTTTTAGGTGTTTTACATGTTAAATACATTTATTTTGTTACACATTTGTTTGTGCTTTGTTTTACATCTATATATGTATTTTAAAAGAACTTGATTAGAATTATAATCAAACAATTAAATAGCCATATGTGGAATTTGATTTTATTTTTCATGAAGAATAATAGTTTTTTTCAGAAACTTTATAAGAGCTGAGAGAGAATAAGCTATTCCTTTTCTAAAATTTTAGTTGAACAAGATGATCAATTAAGTTTAATTAAATCCATAATAGCATTTAATAACATCTTAATAATGCCAATTAGTTTGATACTTACTCTTTAAGATAACAGCTTAATTAGACTATTATACTGGATTTTGGATGCTAATCACATACTAAATCTTTTCAAAACTGTGCCATCAAAGGAGAAGTTTAGAATAAAGAATTTAGGATCATCACAAGAAAAAATCTACAGTGTATCATGTTCTGTTTCTTTCAGAATCTTTAATGCACGATTAGGCATGCTGGTTCACAGATTCACAGAAGTTTAGGGCTGGAAAGGACCTCCATGAGATCATTGGGTCCAGCCTCCCTGCTCTAGGCAGGAAAGACTGGTTAAAGTACTTTGTTAGGAAACAGGAGATTTTGCTGGGACAAGGTATTTTAGAGATCCTGGGTCTTCTGCTCCATAGCTATTGAGCTTATACGTTGTAAAATCCTGTTCTCTTCCTCCTCCTAATTTTTATTGATGGCAGATGCATATACAGGCTATTTCAATTTTGCTACAGTGGGAGGTCTAATCTCAATCTGTAGGTTAAGCAGAAAAAACCTGCATTTATAGCTGCATATGTACCATTTAGGCATGCAAAGTGAAATATTATTTATCTGAATGTGCCTATTCCATGAGGGAGTAAGAACTAGTAAGTTCTTGACACATTTGTTTCTCAGGAACCTTAATGTATGCAATAACTGGTGCTTTCTATTGGCCATAATAGAGAGAATAAGGACAAGCAGCTATAGGAAGTCTAAATTAATGAACCTGACCACAGAGCAAATACTTAATGACTCTGAGAAAAAGGGATATGATCCTCATAAACTTATAGAAAAAAACAAAACAAAACCTATGTGAGATTTTGCTTCATCCCTAAAGATTCCTATTCATTCTGCAACTCTGTATAGATTTGGTGCCTCTATCTGAAATAAATGGTCAAGGTTTTTCCATAAAGCATCACAAATATTTTTTAAGCAGATTATTTAATAAAATCGTAATGTAAAATAATAATGTAATGTAATATAACTATATAAGCATAGGGTGTTAGGGCTATGTTGCATCAGGGTTGACTTTTTTTTTTGCTTTGTAGCAGAATATTTTCATTGGACTTTAAGAAGAAATAAACACTTTCCTGCAATGTTTGCAACAAGAATCTAGTATGCAAGTTTAGATGCTATAACTGATGAATGATTGATATTAAAGTGAAACTAATCATACTCTGTTTTCATCTATTAAAAAAAATGAAGTATTTATTTTGGTTTTAATGATCTTATGTATTTATTAAAAGGAATCTGTTTTTTAATGTATGGGTATTAACATTATTGCCTTTTATTACTATAACTTGCACTGTGCAACACATTGCTATTCTTGAATGTTAACTTTCATAGGATTATAGAATCATAGAAAATTAGGGTTGCAAGGGATCTCAGGAGATCATCTAGTCCAACCTCCTAATCAAAGTATGATCATTTCCAATTAGATAAGCCCAGCTAAGGTCTTGTCTAGCCAGGTCTCAAAAACTGCCAAGGATGGAGACCCCACAACCTCTCTGGATAACCTGTTCCAGTGCTTTATCACCCTCATACTGAGAAAGTTTTTCCTAATATCTAACCTAAGCTTCCCTTGCTTCAACTTGAAACCATTGCTCCTTGTTCTGTCATTTGCCACCACCAAGAACAATCTAGTGCTATCCTCTTTGGAACCACCCTTCAGGTAGCTAAAAGCAGCTATTCAATCCCCCCTCAGTCTTCTCTTCTTCAGACTAAATATTTATGATCAAATCAAAACTATTTTTTTGGAGCTGGGATAAGTTTTAGTCTTGGTTTTGGACCATTGCTTTATTTTCTTTCAAAAAGATGAGAATTATATGAGTGATTTCCATCATGACTAATATTACTAAGTCTGAAAAAATTGAATATTACAGTTTGCCATCCTGTGATGTTCTAAACAGATTGCTTAATCAGTAAGTGGCAACAAGCATAAGGACAGTGTATGTAAGGATTTGGAATTCGTAAAAATGTTGTTGTTATAGTAAGACATCTTTATTTCTGTGGTGTACTAATGGCTTGTCTGACCTTTCCATCCTTCCAACCAGAATGGCTTTGGGCAATAGATTTAATTCTACATAGACAGAACTTATCTTCCAGATTGTAATTAATAGGTTAGTATTTAATGATTACATTTATGCATGCACAAATGATGAAGCTGAACAATTACTGCTGGGTTGAACTGAGGCACAATTACTAGTGGCTTAGCCACCAGGAGTACTTGAAAGATTCTGTATGCATTTCCACATTTATAATTATGCAAAAAGCTTCATTTTCTTACTTGACCTTTAAAGCACCCTATGTGCTGATTGTAGGGA